>NC_084952.1:4499336-4510371 GCF_949316205.1 Platichthys flesus | reverse complement strand
AAATGGTGGATATATAATAGTAATAATATATCACTTCATCATCAGGTGCTCACAACTCCACATGAAGCCATGTGATGCTCTGCAGCTACCGGATGTGTTAACAAGCTAAACATTTTTTCCAATAGCATCAAACATCGGTTTTGTTTGTACGTCTTGTTTCCATTTGCTCACCTCAAGCACATGATATAAGATTATATCAGCATGTCAGACTTAATTGATTCTATTTCCTACTTTATTGACCCTGTATGTGCTCATTTGAATGTTTCATTCACATTATTGTTAATCATTTATAATATTCAGGCATTAAGCTGCTTTATTACATTTAACAAATTAAAAGATTTACAAAATACACTCCTGGCAATCCATGAGAATTTTTTCTTTATAAAACTCCTCAGGAAATCATCATTTAAAGATTTAAACTGTTTCTCTAATGGAGAAATGTTCTGCTCCTTTTACAATTTAAATAACAGCCTGAAACCACAGCACGTACCAATTAGTTTAAACGGTGCTCCAGTTGTTATTATGCAGGAGGTGGACAGGTGCACCTGAGGGAAGGATCCTGGACCTTTAGCATAATGGATGAGTTAGGAAATATTATCAGATAGCATTTGTAGGTATTGGACCATTTTCCTCCGTCTGCATTATTTATAAGCATTTTCTTTCCTCATTTAAATAGTTTTGCATTATATTATGCAAATGCTCTCATGCATCCACATACATCGGCTAACATTGAGATGTTTTTTGATCAATGAAGTTAAGCTTCTCGCGGCAAACGCTGGATCTGCGGCGACTGAAAGAGAAGGAATAATCTCCCTCTGACTAAACAGTACGATCACACATGAATTTCCTTTTGCCGTTCCAAATGAGTGAATAACATAAACTCGTTCATGTCTCCTTATTCTCCCCTGACCTTTCAAATCCGGGGCAAATTTAGGGGTAAGTGTGAGATCACGTCACATACATAGTGGTGCTGTGCCGGAGCCGAACATATGCTTCATCCTAAAGAGAGGTGATAATAAACTACAGAGGAAATCTGAGGAGCAAGGTCTCCCCTTGAGGTCTGGGTTTACCGCAACAACAAAGATTTTTACAGCACGTTATCTCAGGGTTCAGTAGAGATGGATGGATAATATCCGGATTAATCTGCAGCAGATTAAAGGAAAAAAAAACGCTGTAACATTCAATAAGTAATACGACACAAGTAATGCATTAAATTGTTAAAACAACAGTGAAGGTGTCTCCCTTTACCACAGACAAGAAAAAACAAACATGTTCTTATCTTCATCTATATTTTAAACTTAGCTCGCAGCTATTTTCCCTCATGGTCTGATCCATCAGGGAGATTCACCTGAAGAAGAAAGAAGACTCTAGTTGCTATGGTTATGCTCTGCCCTAATTCGGAGCACTGGATAAACTGTTGACCAGGACTGTAGTTTTCTTTTTCAGATGTGTAGTGATGAAAGTTTAATGGACACTTGCTGCCAGCCACACAGGAAAAAAGAACATTTTCTGTGTGGGTGATATAAGTAAGCTGGTTATCAAAGAATAATGAAGCACATGAAGGCTGCAGCCGCACTGACACGAAGAAGCAGAGTCGAGTTTGAGCCTCTGTGGGTTCTTCATCTCTTTCTTTTATTTTAAACTGCACCAAAAAACACAGGAAAAGATATTATTTGTGTATTTTAAGGTCATTTCTTGGGGGGAATTATGACAACGATTTTAAAGTTAATGATCGGTTGACATGTATATTTAGAAAAATTATATTCTGTCCACTAGCTTTCTGCCTAATCCTCCTGAATAACAAACACAAGCCAAAAATACATACCAAAATAGAATTAAGCCAAGTATAAAAGATCTTAAAGTGAGGAAATGCAGATTTTAACGTAAAATGAAAACTGAAAATTGTCTCTGCATTGTCAATTTCTTTAAAATGACGTTTTTGTGGTTGATTTGCTCATATCGGACGATGTTATTTGCAGACCGACATCAGGCTCTCGTCAATATACTACTTTCTCTCATAAGAAACTGTTGGTTTTACCTTTTTCAGCCTTGTCTTTTAACTTCCACACCTCCCACACGTAGGAAAAGCCATAAATCTGTAATAACAAGTCTCCCAGCTACGGGACCAGGCCGCTGCATCGGAGGCTTTTCTAAAAAACAATCAACAACGTGATCAACAACGTGTGCAGATGGAAAAATCATATGGTTTCAAAGAGCAATTTGCAATGGGGTTAAGAAACCCTGACCAGTTAAAGAGCCACATGACACTGACATGCATGACACAGTGGCCCTACTTCATGTACAGCTCACAGAGACCAATCATCATAGAATTATAACTCAACCTTAATCACAGCTCACGCCGAATCCATTCACCTCAACATTTCGCTGATGTCCTTGCATTATCCTCACTGTAAATCAGCCTCAATTCCAATTATCTCGTTTAATACACATTGATCAAACAGTCATATTTAACCGGACCATAATGACCTTTCTGTAATTATGATGTATAGTTCATTCAGATATAAAACTGCAAGCCTCCATTTTCTCTCCCCGACGTCGTAAAAGCACTGCAGTGTCGCATGAAATTGATTACATCTGCAATTCAGTTCGCTGTGGTCAGGCAAAAAGAAACACTCCAGCCTTTTATCAAACCGCTCTCTAACCGCCCTCCACAGACCTGGGATCAATACCAGCAGAGATTCAGCTGTAAAGCCTGATGGAGAGGGCGATATGAATAGAAGTATATCAATGGATTTAAATGGCGACTGTGCGCTTTGCCTTTAATAGACAGAACTTCACAATGATGGACAGCCGCTGCGTGTTTCTTTGAAACACTCAGATGTTGCAGCTTTGAGTGATCAACACTTTATACATTTATACTTTATACATTTTTTATCAAAGACGACTAAAGTTAGACCTTCTCCCGTTGTGCAAAAATGAATTACGGGACCGGTCATTTTGCACTTTCGATGTCATTCGAAGCCAGAGTCTGTGTAGTTGTGATAACGTTGTGGACCCTCAGTATTTAGGTTTTTCCAATTCATGCACTTGACCAATTCAAGTTGCAAGTCAGTGCTAGTAGTAAATCAACAACCAGATTTGATGCATTAAATAACTGATTAAAAACATTCTTAATAGAAGAATGAGCACCTGGACATACATCAGTATGATAAGAGCTACCTGAAAGAACAGGAATGTTTTGCGTTGACTTTTTAGTTTGGTCCATGTTTCATTCACTAACATGGAGGAGACAGCTTATTGACTTGTAAAGCAGCCAGCCACCAGGGGTTTGGCTTCACGTTGCTGTCATGCCATCTTTTTTATATCCTTTATGGTAATGACTATATAATTAAGTTCGTACAAAGGACGCAGGTTTGAACTCTGAACAGTATTTTTTAATTTAATCAGATGTTTACAGCTTGGTTTTGACTTTTTACCCTTTCTTTCGAATGAATGTTACAAATTCTAATAAAAAGTGACATTATAATGTACAGGAAGAAGGAATTTGGATGAGCTAAATTCATGAATAACTGTCTTTACCCAACTTCACACAATTCTCCCTCAACAAATAAAGATAGGTTACATCTCAAACAATTGTAGACGTTCAAACCATTGAAATCCCCAGAAAAATGTAAAACCTGAGAGAAATACACACCAGGTTGAGCTCCATATTCCACCATACAGCCACGAAGCAGTTATATGAACTGTCTTGTTGTCGAAGCAGTCGAGTGAATTGTTAGACTCACTTTCCGCCCACTTGTCGGTCGGGTTCATGCCAGAACTCCCATGACTCATCTTGATGAGCTCTTTACATAAGTCGCTGAGTTTCTGTAAAAACCTCCACAGAGTTTGACTTGAGAGAATGCGTCAAAACAGAAAAAAGGATTGTCTGTCTCACTCTCAAGTTCCTTTTGCTTCCGTCATCGCTCTGTTCCGCTCTGTTGCTGTCTCTGCCCTGACTCCCTGTACGTGTCGTCTCATCCCTCCTCAGGCCTGACCACGCTGCAGGTCGTCCTGGACACGGCGGCGGAGAAGAAGTGGCAGGTGACGGCCATCAACGTGGGGAACCTGAAAGACGAGAGGAAGGACGAGGCGTACCGCTCGCTGTTCCAGGACCTGGAGAACAAGAAGGAGCGGAGGGTGATCCTGGACTGTGAGCAGGACAAAGTCAAAGACATCATGGATCAGGTGCAGTGTTCCTCTACTTCTGATTCATAAGGAATTTAAATTATTTCGCCAACATACGGTTTGAATTAAGTTTATATAAAATAAATAACGTTTTTAAAAAAACACTATTATTGTGATGGTGATGCAGCATCTTGAGTCTTCTGATGATCCAACACATACAAGTGATTATAAAATAGAAAAGATAATGGGTTAGGGTTAGATAAAAGTTCACATACATGCTGTAATCTTCGTCTTTGGAGAGCTGAGCTGGGGAATCTGTGCATTTTCTAACCCACGCTGCTGAAATACTGATAAATTAGTCATTTGAATATGAATTATTACTGATATGAAAACATCCTTTACGGGTTTGCCGAGCCTGTTTATATTTTTCCTGATAATCTGTGGCATGGTCTCACATTATATATCTCAGAACTCAGGTAAGCCAACACTCAAACCAAAACTAAAGAATTAGCTTACATAACTGAAGAGAAAAAGAACCCAAAATAAAAATAAAGAGCATGATTTTAAACACTTAGTTAGAAAACTGTTATTTGAATGCAGCCATTATTTTAAATTCAATACCAGCCAAGAAGAATTCAGGAAACACTAACAACCCTAATGTCCTTCAATTCCTCCTGGAGGGAGAAACTGGAACAGAGAAACATGGACCCTGCAGTCCAGGAGATGCAGGAAACCTCTGTAACAATTACACTAATTGTGCTGTAAACAAAACTGCAATTAAAGGCGAAGCCGATGCACATGAAAAGGTTATTTTTACTCCACCTTTTACCCGTGAGAGAAACGTATGGATAAACATTGATTGCGTGCGGACGTCTGTTGAGCCGAACGCGACGCCTGTTTATCGAGGGAAAACAGAATCCGTCCAAGTTTCCTCTCGCCTCGTGTCGAGGACATTTACATAGAAGATACGAGACACTATTATTCAAATCTGCTCGGAGGAGCGGCCCTGACAAACGGAGGTGCCACTCAAGCAGCAGGATTAGTTTCAGGTGTGTCATCTATGTGAGGCGCTGTAACGGTTTATACCTGAGATAGTTCTCTTATTTTCCTCTTTGTCTGTTGCTCTGCTGATAAGGGAAGGTGGTGGTGGGATTAAATATCTGTCGAGCAGCGGTTGGGACTGTGAACGCAACACGGTTTTTACTCTGCGTTAATTGGCCAAGGCTGTCGGCCATGTTAGGGCTGAGCTCGACTAGTTTTAATGTCTGAATGTAATAGATCTGATTTCTGGTTGTTGTATCTCCCACCACCGCGTATCGTTCATAAAGGCATGATGATTGAAAAACATAAAATCTCATTGAGACTACATATTTTTTTGCGATTTTCCATAACTATGTTGTTTGCTTGAGACTAATTTATTCCTATAGCTGTTTTCTCATCATACTTCATTATATTTGTGTGTCTCATCACCACAGGTCATCACAATCGGCAGACACGTGAAAGGCTACCACTACATTATAGCCAATCTGGTAAGTTTAAACTCTTCTTCATCACTTACTCTGGATTGTGCTCTCACTCTCTAAAGCTGCTTTCAAACATGCACGGAAGTCCGGACATTTTCCTGAAATATTCCAGAGAGGCTGCATGACAAAAAGCAAATGTCCGACTCAGTAAAATTTTGGACATATAGCTTTTCTAACACATGAGGAACGATAACCTGGAAGAACACAAATACCTCATCAAGTCATAGATCTTACGGACAAGGTGCAGATGCTGGTGTGGATGTGTCAACAAACACACTGTGCTTCTTTCATACATAAAATGTCACGTCTGAAAACAGCTTTAATATCTCAACTTCCATTTAATGTTCTGCAGTGATCATCAAGCCAATCATCTTGTTTTTATTTATCTTGTTTTCAGGGATTCGTTGACGGAGATCTGTCTAAGATCCAGTACGGTGGTGCCAACGTGTCGGGCTTCCAGATCGTGGACTTCGACGATCCTCTGGTGTCCAAGTTTGACCAGAGGTGGGAAGCCCTGGAGGAGAAGGAGTATCCTGGTGCCGACAATAAAATAAGGGTGAGTAATAGCAAATCAACTTTAGAACGCTTTGACACACACACACACACACACACACACACACAGAGTTGTTCTTTCCTTGTCTTTATTTGTGGGATTGTTGGTAGGAAACGTCCGTGTAAGCACATCAATGCGCCTGAGTTGCTCTAATGTGTTTACGTCAGAGTAAATTGTGTTCCCTCCATCTGCATCGGCCCCAACTTAACACTCACGTGGACCCACTGTGTGCATTATTAAACACATCTCTCAGTAAATATTCTGGCCACACAAGCCTACTTATAGAACATTTTCCCTTCACCTAAGTGCGAGTTGTTTTATAAAAGATGTACTTTTTTTTCATATGCTTGCAATATGAAATGAATCATCGTTGGAAATTTGAAGCTCAGCTCTTCTACAGACTCTGAGACAAATACGCACATATCCTCCCGGCTCCCGTCTGCTGAATCCTCCAAGTTTCACTTCTTTTTATTAAAGAGGTTTGAGTCTGGGTGAAGAATAACTCGAGCAGATGTATGATCTTCTGTCTAATTAGGACAAAATGCCTAAATAACAGGGAGGAATAATGAGTAGGAGGAGGAAGGGTTGTTATACAGAGTTTAGAACTTCAGAGGCGGACGCTTTGTTATCCGAGTGGCTCATGTTGGTCATCTCCATTTGATCAAAGGGTGGATTTGAGGTGAGACGTTTTAGCTTAAGTGTTGTTTTTCAGCTAATTATCCTTTCCCCTTAAAACTGGATCCATGAGACATTGGGCTTCAGATCTGCGGCTGGATTTGAGGCACAGGCCCGAGTGTGCCAGTGTAGATTGCGTCAAGTCGTTAGATGCATGGCTGCTGTCGAGACGAGTCACAAAAACTCATCTTAACTGGAGCAAAGCTTCTATTTCCTGCTCATGGAGAACCCACGGATTTGCCCCTAAGCCCAAATACAATTAAGTTGTTGGGGAAATGTTTACCCATAACAAGAGAGAACACACCTTGGGGGGAAAAAGGATAAGTCTCAACCAAAGACTTGTTTATAAAGATGGACGACGCATCTCCACATCGTCCCACTATCCAGATGTGAGCCCAAATATCTCAGATATTAATGCTGTCATCTTTTGAATCCCGAGACAGTAGCAATTGTGGGATGGAGCCATGGTATCAAGTTCCCTTTTATGCACATGCTTGACATATCATGAGTGTCTCTCAGTCGACGGTCCTGATGTTTCCCCTTGTTTATAGCATCAAATAACGAATTTAAAACCAACATTTAGCACTTAGCACTCTCAGAACAACTGAAAATAAAATGTACAGGTGTTAAGATATAGAAGGATTCCTACGACCCTCTAATGTCCACGCTCTTGTCCCTTCTCTCTGTTCTAGTACACGTCTGCGTTGACCTACGACGCCGTGCAGGTGATGACGGAGGCTTTCCGCTACCTGCACAAGCAGCGCATCGACTTCACCAGGAGGGCCAACAATGGCGACTGCCTGGCCAACCCTGCTGTGCCCTGGGCTCAGGGTGTGGAGATCGAGCGAGCACTGAAACAGGTAACACACACACAGACACACACTCACACACACACACAGATCCCTTTGTCGGCAAAGACTCGTTGCGGTGGTAACACAAGATCTCCCTTAAGAAATACCACAAACAAAGGGCGGAGAGCACTTCACAGAGATTGATTAAAGATATGATTCTTTTGGTTTTGATTCCAGGCTGCGTGTGCACACAGTTACACTGACAGCTGTTCTTCAGAAGGCCGACTCTCCGTCCTCTGAGCTTTGATGAGCGGCTTCTCCTCCTGCTGAGAAATGAAGCCCGACAGCCAAACTCAAAGTCCACTCTTTTCTCTCGGACCCTTTGAGGTTTTTTCATGTTGTAGACGCAGATTTTTTCAACTTCAAATGCGAGTGCAAATTGAAGCGGAGTGAAGACTTTTAAGCCAGAGAGCGACTGATAACAAATATCAACAGAATCTCTGACCTTCCGTTCCGACCTCTGGGTATTCTGAAAACTTTCACTTTATCTGAAATTATTACCCCGAGGAGATTAACCCACAGAAAAAAACTAAATATGTGAGCGACGTGTGCAATCAGCCAACTTTTCCTTTTCTCCGTATCACTGCTGCTCTGACTCATCTATCTGAAATTACAGAAAAAGATCAGGAGCTCCTCCAATTGGCCACGAGGCAACCGTCTGTATCCAGCCGTGAGATTTCTGTGATGATTGAAGTGTCAGTAGATTAAATCACACAGAGCTGTTTATTTTTTTAGGTGGGGATAATCAGTGTTTGGCATAGATGCAATCACCTGGTACCCGGGTTGTCTGGATATACAAGATGCTGGAGAAGCTCCCTTAAGCCACACCATGACGATGAGACTGGGAGTTACCGGGCGGGGATCAGATGTGTCGGTTGATCAAACAAGCATGAATTTAGGATTTCTTCCAAAATCGATTATGTTGCTTTGAATTCGGTGTGGAACAAAGAGGCAGGAAGAAATGACCAACTATGGGATCAAAGAGATGTTTTTCATTTCTCTTTTGTCAATAAAATAAATCTTCAATCATTTTATCCCTACTTTTCTACAGACGATATTATACATTACAGGGAAGAATTAAATCTAGGGGGACACACAAGCAGTGACCTTTATCCACGTCTAGACTGCAAAGAATAAAACCAGTTATTTTTGTTGAAGTGGCAGACTTGCATATTCCTGGCTCCTGTGGTTATGAGCACCTTGTATATTCCAATCAGAAACTGATGCTTGAAGACTTTGAACAGAGTTTGATGTAGTTGTTACAGCAGTAGCTCTTCCTGTTGTGGAAGCCGGGGATTGTGGGTAATATCCGACGTTAAGTTGTGTTGTTGGACCACACAGTCCGAGCTCTTTTCAACTTAGACCACTCGGACGCTCACTAATCGCTCGGACATGAATGAGGGCGCTGCTCCTCAGTAACAGTATCATAAAGCTGTGCTGCATTTAGGCAGGTTCTCATCTTTTGAATCAACTTGCATCTCGTCTAAGTCAAACGCACTTTGATGAAATATGCACGACACATGATGCAGCTGCCTGAAACGCTGTGAAAGTCCGTTAGAAGTTGCCGTGTGGTAACATTTGGATTTGGTTCCTCTCAGGTCCGTGTGGAAGGCCTCACAGGAAACATCCAGTTCGACCAACATGGCAAGAGAGTCAACTACTCGGTGAACGTAATGGAACTGAAGACCAACGGCCCGGTGAAGGTGAGTGACCATCTCCATCAGCGGCAGTGACACTGAATAACAGATTGTTTTGAATCCAGACCGAAGCTGCACATGCTGTCCTCACAAAGGGTTTTGTGTTCTTTGTGTCTGCCTGACAGATTGGATACTGGAATGAAGTGGACAGAATGGCTGTGACCAAAAGTGACGTGTTTGCCAACGAATCGACAGGAATGGAAAACAAAACAGTCATCGTCACCACCATCTTGGTAAACACCGATTCCATTATTAGCCACTTCACGTGAATTTTGCCTTTCGATTGGCAGCCAGAATACAAACCAGGCTCTTGAGGCTTTGATGTGTTCATCTTGACAGCTCAGTGTGAAGCCTCCCTGTTTGATTCAAACCTCTCGTGCTGAGCAGCGTTGTCCCCTCTTGTCTCCGTCCTCCAGGAAGCTCCGTATGTGATGCTGAAAAAGAACTCTGACCTTTTCGTGGACAACGACCGCTACGAGGGCTACTGTGTCGATCTGGCCGCCGAGATAGCGAAACACTGCGGCTTCAAATATCAGCTGAAAATCGTGAGCGATGGGAAATATGGAGCCAGAGATGCAGAGACTAAAATCTGGAATGGGATGGTGGGAGAGTTGGTGTACGGGGTGAGTTACTGGTTTCATTTCAGAATGTTTTAGAGGTCCTGTAACAAGTGAGAAGTATTAAGTTAAATTAGGAGTTCTCATTCTGTTTTCTTTGTTTTTTCTTCGTTGGTCTGATAGAAAGCAGACATTGCTGTGGCTCCTCTCACCATCACTTTGGTACGCGAGGAGGTCATCGACTTCTCCAAGCCCTTCATGTCCCTGGGAATCTCCATCATGATCAAGAAGCCTCAAAAATCCAAACCGGGAGTCTTCTCCTTCCTGGATCCGCTCGCCTACGAGATCTGGATGTGCATCGTGTTCGCCTACATCGGCGTCAGTGTCGTGCTGTTCCTCGTCAGCCGCTTCAGCCCGTACGAGTGGCACACCGAGGAGTACGAGGACGGGCAAATCCAGACCAACGAGTCGACCAACGAGTTCGGCATATTCAACAGCCTGTGGTTCTCCCTCGGAGCCTTCATGCGTCAAGGCTGTGACATCTCCCCGAGGTGGGTTGGACAAAACAACAGTTGTTGCCACAGAGAGACAAAAACAAACAACAAGCACACACAATTAAAATACTCGTCCTTTTGTTCTCCAAACCACAGATCTCTGTCTGGGCGTATTGTCGGTGGCGTGTGGTGGTTCTTCACTTTGATCATCATCTCCTCCTACACGGCCAACCTGGCTGCTTTCCTGACAGTCGAGCGGATGGTGTCTCCCATTGAAAGTGCAGAGGACCTGGCCAAACAGAGCGAGATAGCGTACGGCACCTTGGACTCCGGCTCCACCAAAGAGTTTTTTAGGGTAAGCGATACTTGAGTAGAGCACAAACTCCGACAGTAACCTTAAATTCAATCAAATTGCACCAAAACACAAAGTCAATCTCTTAAATATGCCTTATTTTCTCAAGATCCATGAATTATTCCCTGGGGAAATGGTAAAAATGTAGAGGATCTCACAATGTTAAAGAAAATGTAATGGGTTCCTTCATGACCCATACCCAATA
>NC_084952.1:3616836-3749336 GCF_949316205.1 Platichthys flesus | reverse complement strand
TGACAATAAAATCACATGACTTCACAGCGTATGCATCATGTTTAAAAAGTATCTGAAACTTTCCGTCAGCTATTGTGAGAGAGAAAGATAATTTCTCTCGACTGTCACAGTTTGAAATTGAACAAACTAGTGTCGACTCAGAAAACTGTTGTAACTAAGATGTTCACAAAGGCTCAGACAAAAGACGTGTGTGAGGTTTGAAAACACCTTGATGTCTTTTTCTGGAGGGCAACACAAAACACTTCAACACAACAGTCCCAGTAAACAAAGGCGTCTGTCTTTCTCTGTGTGGAAATCACCCTTCTTATACACTTTGATGATTTCTTTTATCTGGGCTCCGGTCCTGGAGGCCAGGATCTCGATCAGCACGTCGTCGTTGGTCCCGGCGCCCTGGGAGCCAAACACAACGAAGTCGATATATGAAACAACATGGAGGTGAAAATAGTGTGAGTCCTGAATGCTAAGGCTTCACTTTGATAGAATATTTTTTATTTATTTTAGGTGAATGTGTTTAAAGAATAATGAGAACAAAAAAGATTCTAGTTTAACGTTTAAGACGATGCAGTTTTCCTCCAAATTGATGTGACTGTGTTGAAACCTAATAGCCTGTTTCAAATCTAACACCATAACGCTCCTACTGTAGATTTATTTTGTTTAACAAGTGACTAATAAGTTCCTTTAAATTGTTGTAAACTAATGTGACATAACACAATCAACCAAACACAAGTTTATAATCTATACTGCCATCAACCACTAGAGGGCGATCAACCTCATTTGGCTTCAGTCTTTGCATCCATCTTGAATGACAGTCTAAACGGAGAGTTTCATAAAGTCGTTCTCAGTCTCTTTCAGGAGCAGATCCTGACACTGGGACCCAGTTTGTGACATGTTGAATTATTATGACAATAATCTTTTGTGCATTGACTTCATTGTTTTGTGTCCTTGCCTTTGTTCTCTGTGTCAACTCAATTATCTTTGTCATTTGCGAGCTGCCAAAATCCAACAATAAGCTGTGGCTGTTATACGTTAATATAAAGATATCAGTTTCTCGTTCCAAAATGACAAAAGTCTGACGTTTGTCTAGCGATTACTTTTGGTCACGTACGAGCAGACAAGCTCCAGACGGACGGAATAAGCAGCTTATAAAGTTGTTGTGTTTGCAAAGGACTTCTTATTAAATCATCTTGATTGTCCCCTGGTGGCTGGCTGCTGTGTAGGTCATAAACCCCGCCTCCTCCATGTTAGTGAAAAGGTCATGGAACAAACTAAAAAAGAAGGAAGCCCAAAGAGATGAAGTAGAGGAAAGGCAATAGTTTCTTCTTAGATCTCTTTTTCAAATGGTTTTAACCAAATGTTATAAGTGGCTTATCAAAATAATAAATCTATCAATCACATGTTTAAGGAATAGCATCACTAAAGGCTCAGTTCCATGTATAATGTGGATCTTAGTATTATAGATGCAGGTTTATCGTCGAGGCTTGAACAGATGGATGCCTGCACATGTGTTTCTCCAGCCATGACAAGTTAAAATGGTCGACCACCAGATGGGGTCCATCGCTCAACTCCAAACATCTGTGCAAGAGGAGAGACTGAACTGTATCGTCTGAGGGTTGCGACTCATTTGCAAAACGACACCTGCCGTCTGAGGAACCTTCCATCTGGTACCTTGATGGCCTTGTGCAGCTGAGAGGCATCATAGGAGATGGGCGGGGTCATCAGGGCCACGACCAGATCCTCGAACAGACCCCCGAGCTCCGACTTCAGGTCACTGACCAGGTCCTGCAGTCAAACGGGGACAAATGACAAAGAGGAACAGACACGAAAACTGATGTGTGTGTACTGAGCTAAACTTTGCATCATAGACATTCTGCAACACCTAAGAAACCACGAGACTGTTGTGTTGTTGAGTCACTTCGGACCTGGGGCCTTTAATTTCATGACAAATGGGAATAACACCATCACATGAGCATATTGACAGGAAAAATGGTCGACAGCTGAATGCAAAGTTATTCTTTATTTATTCCTGTAGCCTATTTATTTATTTTAAAGACATTTTTGTTCCAGAAGAACTCTCAGCTTCTTGTCATATGTGATATTTCACTGTGCCGCTGACATGTTGAAGATAATCCTGTGAGCAGATAACCTGCAGGGGCAATGAAATATTTCCTTAAACTAACAACTAATCAAACAGCACAGGCAGCTTCATCTGAATTGATTTTGTGTGTAATGGATCACGTATTCAGACGAGTGCCACAGGAAATGCATCGATGAAAAGAGTGAGTGATGGAGCATTTCTTTGTTATTTGAGGGAGTGTGTGTGTGTGTGTATGTACTAAACACTCACATCTCCTCGAGTCCAGCAATCATCTCTTTAGCCGAAAACCATCTTATTCCCACATAAAACACTTTTATTTTTGAACATCTGATAAAAAGACAGTCAAATAGAAAATGAGAAACAAGGGGACGCGTTCTAAGACACGGTCACACCGGTGGATGTCTTACTTCCTGGCTCCAGCTTCGGTTTCAGCCGTTACTGCAAATGAGTCGTTTCTCTTGCACTCATTACATTTTATGACACATAATAAAAAGCGCACTGCAGAAGTGATAAAAGCGAATTGGGCTCATTCTGCGGCTCGGGTGTTTTTTTAAAAACCGTTGTGATATACAGAGATATTCCACTGAATCGTATTAGACTTTCTGATGTGCTTGTTATCTCACAAGCTGCAGCGTCTCTCTGCACTTCAGCTACAGATCACATTTGCCAGGATGCTTTTCAATAAACGTCACAAACAGCAAATTAGGTTGCTGCTTTCGAAGAAACGTTTTTATCATAAATTTCTTCTGTTCGCTCTGCAGCAAACGGAACCTGTGGGTGATGTATTATTATAGAGGACTTTATTAGATATTAAATATTGATGTGTCAGTGATTAAGTCTTCTTTATGGCTACTCGAGGTTTGAGCATGTTTAAGCTACTTTATAAAGTTAATTTAGTCCTGTTATTCCCATTCTGCCCCTCCGGAAGGTCACATGATAAATCAGAGCGGCTGCGAGTTGATTAATGGTAAAGAGAAGAAGAAAACAATATTTTGTTCTTTGCTTTAACCTTTAATTTGAAAATATTGTATATGTTCATATCTCTGGGCCTGAAACATTGATTTAAATGAAACCCGCAAGATAATAAGGAAAAGTTTCTCTTTGACACAGAAGTCAAAGCTACACTGGGATTTTTTTTATACATAATTTTCTCCTTTCTTGAAAAATGTTTGCCAAGCAATACAAGGCCCAGCCGAACAAAGATTCATGTCTTGTTTACATTTCTTCTTGTTGTTTCTGGTTTCACTAAGTGACTCAGGGAGAATTTTGTGTGACATTCACACGTCCTGTCGTCATCATCTACGAGGGAGGGGTCCCTAGGCTTGACATAGAGGGGTTTCGGTGTATGGTCATTTCTGCAGGTGGTGGTTTTTCCATATGAATAGAGAAGATGAATGAAACCTCATCATTTCCATCATGGTACCCGCCTCAGGTGCAGCTCTCCCACCAGTTCGAGGGCAAATAAAAGTCCTTGTCGTGCAAACACTACGTCATTGGAGGTTAAGACTGCAAACAATCCTGTTTCTTCCTCAATTGTTTAATTATATCTCAACATTCACACCTGCTACTTTGGTTCAGACTAGAATAAAAACTTTGGGATGTCTCGACCAAACAAGGTGTCAAACCCCCCGAAATATAGATATATATATGTGGACTTTAATCGCTCAGTAGGAACTAATAGTCTTGGGACTGATTGTCTGCAGGGTTGGAAAGTGGACGGTAATGAAAGCCAGACTAATGGATCATTTAGAGGAAGAGAAGAAGATCATCATCCTTTAAGAAACAGAAAATGATGAACTTTACGGATCTCGGTGTCATAAGTGCTCTGATACCAGGTGTCTGTCAGGCTCATGTTGGAGAGTGAGGAGGACACATGGTGCCGATATGACCAGAGACCAACCATCAGTGTGACGGCTGCTTGTAATCAGCTCTGTGTTCCAGTCCCGGCGGCTCGTCCTTACCTTTCCACAGGTCTTTTTGAACGCTGCCTTAATTTGCTGGCGTTGATCGTTGCTGCGCGCCGTCAGGAGCATGAGGATGGCATCTTCGTCCGTCCCTGGACCAGAAAGCAAATAACAGTCAAATTCTGCAACAGGTGGGAAACTGCTCCGTGCTGCTTCGGCTTTGGAATCATCACAAAAACTGTCTTTTACAGAATTCTTTCATTTGTCTCAAAGAAAAGGGCCAATGAGGAACTTTTTCTTTCGATAATCCAGCTGGCGATATTCTCCCATGTGAGGGCCTGACCCCTTGAGGCCGGGGATCAGGATTCACAGGGCCGATGAGGCCATAATCAACCGTTTCTGAAAGGCACCTGCACCTTAGAACCCCCCCGGCTCACATAGACAAACAAGAGCAGCAAGTGGTCAATTTGAAAAATGCAATTACCAAGGAAGGCTAATTATGGCAAAAAATGCTCTGTTTACCTGAGCTTGCTTGGGACTTAATTATTCTCCTCGCATTGTTTTTATTTAATTACACATACAATTACCAAGTGGATATTGAAAAATAATAATAAAATAGTCAGAAAGTAGGAGATGGAGAATAAAGGGGGGGAGGGGTGCTGGTGGTTGCAGCAGTTACATGAAGCAGGGGAAGCATCAGTCGTTACACGCGTGTAGAACATGTTTATTCAGTGGTTTTCAACGGACCCACTGGTTCACGTTAATGGCTGCAAACATTTCTTGGATGTTAGTTTCCAAAATTGAACAACAATTAAAACAAACAAATCAAGCTAGACAGCTTTCTGCCCAATTCCAAAACTGCATGTCACAAGATGCTTATATTGTTACGGTATTTAATGTAATAATTAATTAACAGAAGTTAACATTAAGCTTGTGATTTAAGCCTGCTCCCACACATGCTTGTTGCTTGAATGCAAGATGCCACTGGGAGCTTGAAACCTATATTAAAACTTAATGGTCAGTGTGAACAGGAAGAGTAATTACAACCATCAGAAGCTGTTAGTGGGCACAGGAGCTTCCTTTTAGGATCAACTTGATACACGTGAACGCAAACGTGGAGCGAAAGCTAAGTTGCTGCAGGTGCTGGACAGAAAATTACAAATGTGGATTTGTTTTTCTGTGGGTTTTGCTGAAGCCTTCAGGAGCCTGCGGTGAAATGGATGGATTCTTGTGATGCTGGCTGACTGAACGTGGTGAATGACAGCCACAGTGTAATTAAATCTGTTTGGAATTAATAACTATGTAAAATGATAGCCGATCTAGACTGTGGATGAAATTTGAATCAGAATAATGAGCCTGGATTGGAGACATAAACCCAAAACACATATTTAACTCCCCGTTAAATAGGGTTTCCTTTGTTTTGCATCACTTCAGATACTGTCAGAAATGTCACAAGTTTATTTAACAATTAAACCCATTTCCGCTTCTCTGCTGCTGGCATCACATTGGAGAAGGTTTCTTTATCTTTTTGTTTGCTTGTGGCCCAGTAAGCGCTCATTACTGAGTTTCTTGCCAAACATTTAGTGGAAATAACTCTGAACTGTCTCGTGAGTTTGGAAGTTTTTTAAATAGAGATTGACTTTGCAACCTCAGTTCTCCTCTAATTGGACCAAACACTCGAGAAAGGACAATTATTCCCCATATTCCCGAGGATGTCTCTCGTTTTGAGAGACACAGGCCTGAGATTTTCAGTTTTACTGTTGGTTCAGACGCAAGCAAACCAAACTGCACAGTAAATACTAAATAGATAAAGCGATGATATGTTCAGGGACCGAATAACCAACAACTCCCACAACTTAAGATGATGAATTTAAACGATTCCTCCAGAAGGTGAAATGATCTCTAGCATCTCGCTTTCACCTGCCCTCATAATTGTTCCACTGTGCACAGGGTTTAGGTTTTGGAGATATACGAAACCCTCTCGTGTGAAATATTGTGTTATAAAGCACATTGGAATGAGAAAGGCAAACTGACCCACTCCCTTCATCGCTCTGCGGAGGAAGTCAGCGTCACTTTGGGCGTTGAAGTTGACGAACGGCCGTACGCTGCCTCTGTGCGCCTGTGGGAAGATAAACAATCAACACATCAGTTACAATACCACGCTAGGTTGTGTTTTATATACAGTTCTTATATATGGGTGTTTATATCACAAGAATATGGTATCACATGTTGACTTGCTTATATATTAGTCAATTCAAAATTATAATATTGTACGTTTGATTAAAAATGTTCTATAATTTCATCTCTACTCCTCAAAACTTTATCTTAAATGTGTTTAAAATGTTAATTTCAAAACAGGAGTAAAAGCTACAATTTGTATATAAAGTATATATATATATGTTGTGTATATATGGAGTTAGTTAATTATCACATACTTCATATATAAGTGTTTATATTATATAAGCTTATGTATTAGGTCAATATTGAATTTAATATCCCGTTCATCTCTTCACTGTTCATTATTTGCATACTACTTCTCAATTTAAAAACAGTAAATTAGGTCCAGTTTAATAATAAAAATTTGATTTAAATTTGTTGTTCCACTTCCAGCTATTCTGAGCACTAATAAGAACCAATCTTTAGTTTAAAAGCTAAAATAGTTTTGCTGTCTGGGGCATAAAAGATTAAAGACACTGAAAATCATCTGTAGCTTCTCTGTAGAATATTTGGGCCATTGAAATCCACCTGGGTTTGAAATGTCGCCCCTTTAGACTTTGAGGTGAGGAAGTGTTACACGGAGTCTGGCTCCTGCTTCTTGTGATGCAGATAATTAGAAAACAAATGTGCCTCAGTTGTTGTTCCGCTGATTATTCTCCAGGGAAAATTTCGTTTGAAGCAAAAGCAATAAAACATCTGCCTCAAAGCTGCAGCCTTGTTTCAGACTCCACGCAGGTGGGAGAAGTGAAAGAATATTGTCCCCCCCCGCCTCCATCAAAGATTCTGTTTATTATTAATCCTTTTGTTGGTCATTTGTTTTCAGATTGATTCTGTGTGTGTGCGTCTGGTGTTAAGATGGGTTCAGGAGAACATCCTCTTCCTGCAGTGCGAGGATGTTTACCTTGAAGTGTCACAGCCTCGATCCTGTACGCATGCATCATAAAAACCTCAATTTGACATCACCGTTCTTTTCAGAGGAAAACTGATCCTGCAGTGAAATCAATCAGTGGATATTTTTAAACCCCTTCAGTCACCACTCGGATGAAGTCACGATGTTTATTTTTCTGGTTCTATGCAGTTGGTCCGGCGCTTTCATCCAAAACTAAATATCTTTGCAATAACTGTATGGATTCAAATTCTATACAGACATTCGTGGTCCCCAGAGGATGAATCTCTGATGTAATACTGATGTATTTTTGTTTGTATGATTAATTATGATTGTTTAAACGTGCACTTCTGCAATGAGCCAATAATATAATAATATACGTGATATTGTAAAGTATGACTCTGATACTGACTTGAATTTATCCATATAGGAAACTGCTAATTAAAGTCACGGCCACATGAGTCTATCATCACAGGGCGGCTAGCGCATGTGGCTGTAAACATACTGCTATTTGCAGAACAATGTAATTGATGGATCATAAAAACATTATATTTTTGGAGATGCAATATTTTCAGCAACATTAAAATAGTCAGAACTCGTAACATAGATTTTTCCTGATGCTCGTGTTTACGTTCTTTCTATTTACTATCACCAATCAACCAATATGAGATGGTTCTACTGAGAAGAACAGTGTCAGTGTTCCGGCTTTTAATTCAGTATAGTTTATGGACATTTATGTTTTCTAATCTTATTATGGCTTTTTAAATGCTGTTTAAAAAGCCATAATATGGTTTTGTGTTATTCTTGGTTCATGAGTCCGTCGGGACCCACCCTGACCTGCACTCACCTGAATGAAACAACAGGCAGTCAAAGGGCCATCAGGGAGCTTAGTCTTCTAATCATGCTTAAATGAAATTGTAACCCGGTTGGGACACAATAGACACTTGCACCTGTAGTTTCTGTGCACAGGGTAATTCAATACTGCACAAATTGGACCCATGTCCTCAACAGAAGCCGAGCTCCTGCCATCGCTTTGCTCCTTGAATTAACTTATCCTCATCAGACAGTCGGAGGTCTCTCAATAAGCCGCAGAGGATAGAATCAAATCAAGGATATCAAATGGCGTCTTCTCCTTCTCCTCTGCTGCCTCGGTGAGCGTACTGCACGACTCATGTGTTTTAATGATGAGTGCAACTTCACACAAAGTCCTTTCTCTGAATAAACGATCATCCAGGAGTCAAGCGTATCAAGTTTTCAGTGCAGACTCAAAGGAGGATTAACCGAAAAAGGAGAATTCGGTGTGATGACAATTCAATTACACTAATGGGAAATAAAAGGTTTTGGGTTGTGTGCTTCTGCTGACAGCCTTTTTCTAATGTGCGTTGTTTCAGACTGATCAGGCAGAGCACTGGGACTTGAAGAGGCAGTGACCTGTCATACACTCCATTACACAAACACACCATGTGGGTTAGAGCTGGGGCTCTGGCTGAAAACACATTTGTCATCATTTCAAACACAACATACTTCTCATTTTTAAAATATGATAAAACACTAGAGAGAAAAAACGAAAGGACTCACCATCCTGTCTGCTGAATTAAGACAAGTGTCGTCAACTGAAAGAAATGGAAAACAGATTCTTTTAGAAAATTCCACTTGAGTTAATGATTTCCAAAAACAGAACAGCTCATGTTTTTGTTCTTACCACCAGGTGTGTGTGTGTGTGTTCCTTCTCTCCCCAGGTGAGTCCTCCAACTCTTATTCCTTCTGGCAGCAGTGTGGCCGGGGAGGAGCTGACACACAGCACACACGTCCTCATCAGCAGTGTTTTCTTTCACCACCTGTCAGTCAAACCGGAGATCGTGACTCCCTGTATCCAGTTGCATGCAGGTCACCGGGGGGGGGGGGTTACATGTTGAGGTGTCACCAAGGTGTTGTTTTTATAGATGTTTTCTTTTAATTTTTAAGTTAGAGTTAAAATGTGTTAATAGCAATTATCACCAAAATAAAGATTTATATTACATATCATCATCTTCGATAATAACTGTACAGATGGAAAGTAAAACTCATGGAGACACGCACATCCCCTGAGTTCACATTTTTTTATCTGTGGTCAATAATGACAAAACAACATGTTAATTCCCTGATGCTTATATAATATATTTATGTTTATTACATTTAAAATCATTTCTGAGTTGTGGAATAAGTACTTGGATATTTTTATAACACACCAATACAGCACAGTATTAACACAAGACAATGCTGTAAATAGTATTCACATATATTAAGTACTAATTCATTTGTCTCTAACTATGTCTTTGTTGTTGTTATAAACTGTTGGTTAGTTTAGAATAACATATTAAGGGGTTAAAATCTAGGCTGCAGTATAATAATATAAATATAATATATTTTAAAAGCTCAAATATAACATTTTACCTAAAAAGTGTTAAATACATAAAACATTTACCTGCAAGTAGCTTTAGAAAATGTTCTATGGGTTAATTTTGAGCTTCATCATCATCATCATCAATGTCTTGATAAACATTAAACCATACAACACTGTGAGCATAGTTAATCATGGTGTTGACTCTTAATGAGGTGTCCGTTCCCTCTTTGCTCGTTGTGTTGTCCAAGGTGTCTTAGAAACGTGTGATATGACAAACAGGAGGTGAACAGGAGCTGTTCACCTGAGCGGATCCCTGATGTGCAGCTCACGTATCACCAGTGTCGTCTCTCATCACTGCAAACCTTAATTAAAGTGAGCACTTGTGAGGGGGGGGGGGATCCGCTTACGGAAGCTCGCTGTTTCATCTGCAGCTGATGGACGTTGGAGCCAATTTCCTTTAATCAACAAATAGGATCAGTTGATAAACTCGTTAGATTAATTGAGTAGTTTACCAACATGAGTGAGAAGCGTGTTCGTCCATCAGCATCGAGCCTCAGCATGTTGATTGAACCATGTAATGGTTTGGATTTTCAATATCATGAATCTTTATCCACTCAAACTGGATTTTCTTATTTCTGAATGTAACCTCATTCTATTTATCCTATAATGTTTGATTCCTTCCACATTTAGTACTTCATATGACAGATGTGTGGTGGTGGTTAGCGCCTCACGGCAAGAAGGTTCCTGGTTCAAATCCTGGCTGTGGTCTTTCTGTATGCATGTATGTTCTCCCAGTATTTACATGGGTTTGCTCCAGGTTCTCCGACTTTCTCCTTTCCTCCTTCATCTCTCAGCTCTGGGCCCCAGGTAATTGAATACTTGAATACTAGAGACGATTTCAGGCCCTTTAAGATATTCAATTCATGGAAAATTAGCTTTTTCTGCTTTATAAATTAGTAAAACAGTGAAAGTGAATAATGAAGAATAATATTTACTTTCAGGATGAAGTTTGTTCAGGTGAAGAAAGCAACAGTATCAACAGTTTTCAGGTTATAAAGGTAAAGTCTGCCAACCTGCAAACTGCTGACTGTTGGATTCACTTCCTTCTATCAACCAGCAGTTGTCAGAGTCCAAACTGAGTCAGGGTGAGATGTTCATTCATGAGCCGAGCGCAGAGGGACCTCCTGGTATTCACAGCTGTGGACAGCTCGATTTGTCCGATGCTGACTGACAGAAAAAATAAACTCCATCATTTATCACAGGTGGATCCCTGGCCAGCGCCGATTAGCTGCTTCCTCTCCACCGACGGTTGAGTCACAATATTTTAGGCAGAATAACAAGTGGATAACCGTCCATGACTCTGATGCATCTAGCCGACACATGTAGCTTATAACTGACAACAAGTTACTTTGATAGTCCCACTGCATTCTGAAAGGATGTCGCATTAAAGATTCTAAACAGCTGATATTGGTCAGCAGAGTTGTATTTGATAACATATCGAACAATACAAGGAGCTGAAGGGTGTATCAGTCCAAAGGTCACAAAATCCACAAGACCTCATCTCAATACTTTCCTACGGTGTGGCAAGATGTACTGTAATTATCGTACAAATACGATAATGACATCATGAGTAATGCATGAATGTGACCATTGAGCGTAACACAAGTCCTTCCTGTCTCATGTTTCAAAATAAGAGCCTTGTGCACAGCTTTGAAACGTCGGTATTGAGCATCTCATCCCTATTCTGGTCACCTCTTAATACATTTCTTCAAAATACGATAATTTTAATCTGGCAACGCTTCATATTTAGCCGAAGCCATGATTGTGTTATCACAACACAATCGTAGGCGACATATGAAATCAGTGGTTTGTTAGCTTAGCTTAGAAAAGACAGTGAAAAAGAAAGTGGGATAAGCAGTTAACCTGGCTCGGTCCACAGGTCACAAAATATCAAAAGACCTTGTTTTAATATTTCTGTTTTTAGCATTGATGAGCAAAATAAATATTAAGTTTCAGTGTACAAACATTAAAGGTCCTGCTAGTTTGTTTCCTTCGGACAAAGCCCTGCTGCCTGTTTACCCATGTTTACCGTTTTTATGCTGCCAGGTTCTCAATGAATGCAGAGAGTCTAGTAATCAATCTTTTCATCTAGCTCCTATTTGTAAACAACAGAAATTGTCAAACGCAAAATGGTGGAGACTGTTGTTTTGATAAGAGCTAAAGGTTTCCTCCCTGCAGACAAATTTCAGTCATGATGGCCTTTAATAAAATTGTGTGAGCACTGTAAACATGGAGGCATCAATGAGGCCAGAAGGACTCATAAGGAAATCGACTGTCGAGGTCTAATTAACACTCTCCCCTCGGGGCTCAGAGGCCATTGATCCCTTTCACACAGCCCGGCCTCCTGTGACTTATGACGAATAACACTAAATTACTTCATGAGTTGGATTTACCAAGTCACAAACAAAAACTAAATAATACCTTTTTGAATCCATGTGGGAACGTGTGGTTGATTTTAGCCTTTTTTTCTCAAGGGCCTAATTTATATTGTCGCCTGACGTGCAAGCAGGAGTTTAAAGCAAGTGGCTTCACAGGTTCTTTCATATTTTTTTCATCAGCAGCATATCCTCAATATCCCTCCTGCCGATTCGATGAGATGAGACGAGTGCAAATTGCCCTCCTGAATGTGCTGCTTTAATCAGAATGAATCGAGATGCAGATTTAATCTTGGCTTCGGCAATTCGCATGGTTTAGCTCGGCTGAGCCAATTCACACAGGAGATGAGAAGAAATAGCTGTTGCATACAAGAATGACGCTTTTTTAATTACTGAAGGGAACAGAGAGAAGACTCCCTGTTTCACACTTCCAAGAAAACACCAGAGCAACTTAAGAAGCTGTTAAAAGAACACACGATAGTTTCTATAAATAGAAAACATGAGTTTTTATTATTTTGTGATGGGATATAAGCAAAACATTTTTCAAATACATTTTCTTACATAATTCTGCAAAGGCACATTCAAGCACTCCATCAAGCCTCAGTCTTGGCAGCGTTTGTGCCATTTTTTTCCAATTCCTCACAGCACGTGCTGAAACCTCCGTTCAATGCCAGGCTTCCTGAAAGAACGCACGGGCTGCATCATGGATTTTGCCACCGAGTTACTGAGCTGCTTGAGGAGCATCCAGAGAAGAAGCATCATGAGAATCAGGAGTCCGAGGAGCATCCCCACGTACAAGCTCAGGTTCCAGCCCCAGCCGAGTGCCAGGGGCAGCGAGGTGGAAGCCACCAGAAATTTTCTCGGGGCAGGCATGGGGTCAGGCAGCAACCCACCCTCCCCTGCCACTTCCAGAGACGCTCTCCTCTCCCACTGGGATCTTCTCAGGGGTTAGAGAGCTGCTGTGCTGTAGCAACAGGAGCCATTCTTCAAGCAGGTATCCAACTGGTTTAGTTATGGTATAGAAACCCCTTCTCCCTCCATGTTTTAATCCTCTTGTTGGTCACAGTGAGCGCAGTCAGTGATAAAGCAGACCTGTTGCGAGTGCGTGCACGGTCCTGAAGCTGTCCAGCATCCTCCAGAGATGAAATGGAGAAAATCTCAGCGCAGCCGGGATCTGCCTCCCTTCTCCTGTCACACTCCTCGAACAGAGCCAGCCTCCCAATTTATCATGAGTGGGGGGAGAGGCAGAGAGACGCCTTGCACGCCATTGGCTGCCTTTAGTTCACTTTAACATGGATAAATCAAGTCACTGATGAACAGAGAACATTGATTCTATTGTAATTTCTTATTTGATCAATGTACAGGATATAAAAAAGGCAACACTTTTGTCCTGAGTATCTCAGACAGATTCCAATCAAGATTAATTTATTTGTTCTTGAGGTTTTAGTTTTATTTCCATGTACCCTTAGCACAAACTAATGCAAGACAATAAAACCTACAAATTCAGTGTTAAACTGTTGAGCCAAATTTCAGACTTACATTGTTTATGCTACAGCTGACAGTCCAACTTTTTAATTCAGGATAAGCTTAAACCTGCAATATAGCCAAATAGGGTCATAATATACCTAAAATATAACAGCTCAAATTGTTAAAATTACCTACAAGGTCTGACTTAATGCAGGATGTTTTAAAATGTCAAGTGTTTAGACGCTCAGGTTAATAAACCATATAAAGCACAAGGTTTCTTCCAATAACGACCCATAATGCAGCTAAAGGCTATTGCAGTATTGTCGAAGCCGAGTTGCCTTTTCATGTTAGGTGTTAATATATAAATATATAATTAATTTACAAGTTTAGACATTACATCTTAAATTTAGTTTTATGAATCAAGTTTTTAAGTCTGCATGAACAAGAAATCTACTAAAACCTAATCCGGTCCTCTGCTGCCCCCCTGAGTCCAACATGACCATAAAGATGCAGACATGAAGTCTTACTTTAAATGAAATTTTATTTACAAGAGCCATAGTTTACAGTGCAGATGATTCCTTGAAAAGCTTTCAACTTCCCAGACACCAATGTAATGAGACTGCTGACTCCATAGTGACAGACAAAATATACTTTAATCTGCATATACGAGGCCAAACACTTAAGTTACACCACTTTCAAAAAAGCTGTAGCTCGTGTGGAGCCAACCTCAGATAAATGCCTTTTTAAAATAGTGTAACCAGCAACAATAGCTCAACCATTAAAAGTGAAAGTTGCTGGGTTTGAGTACATTTAGACATCTGGTGGAGCAGAGATGCTGCAGATAGAAGCATCAAGTGGTGGGTCACAACCTCTACATTTTGTCTGTGATTTAAAAAGTCAACATTAAAACTGCTTGATCAACCGGCACAACTTGGCACGAGCGTCAGACTTTATATAAAAATATCAGTAAAAACTCTAAACATCCAGCACGACTCCAAGAAGAGCAGGGCGGATTGTAAAACTGGGTTACATCAGAAAAAAATTAATTTAAAAAAAACTGACAGGGGGTAAAAGGCTACACGGACAATGGAAGAGGTCAGTTCAGCTGCAACTTCGCTGGAGGTTCGATGCCAGAAACACCTAGGTACCTGAAAAGAAAAAAGATATTAGGACATTTATACACAATTAAAAAAGTTCGACAATGCAAATGATGCCACGTTTTTAGTTTACTTACTTTGGGGTCTTGTACTTCTCCTGGACAGACTGCTGGGCATGCTGAGCGGCAGCGATGTATGTCTGGTGCAGATCCTCGACACAGGGCATCAGATCTTCCAGGGAGTAGCCAGACATCTCAGTCAGAGACTTGGGCTGAGGAAGAGACGACGGAGTTAATTTTACACGTTGGTAAAACGGAAGCCAATTGGTTCCAGTGACGAGAAACTGGTAACAGCTCTCAACAGAAGCTTTCACAAAGAACCAGGAGTACACACCTGGCATTAACATCCACCCTGAGAGATCTGATCACAAGTATGCGTGTTCACACTGGGGATTGAAATGTGCCCTTAATGAGTCTCCTGGGACCACATGTCATCAGAGCTCACTTCTCTTCTCTACATGCAAATTGACACGCATGCCCTTTGTCTTAATTAAGACCAAACACTGTTTTGAGCCAGTCAGAGTTTACAAATGTCTGGAGCTGCTGTGTCAGAGAGGGATATCTGAATGATCTCATGCAGCTGGGAAGATAGATTTGACCAATTTAAGGAAAATGATATAGTGGTGGTTAGACAAATCAATGAGCAAAATAAAATGTCCATGTCATAGTGAATCTCCAGCAGGTCAGAGGACGTCAGCTGAGTAGGAAGCGTTTATTTGTGGAATTTGAACCTGTTAACCTTTGACACTACTCACCCATGAGCCACCGGTCAGTGCGTGGTTAGCCAGGGTTAAGGCTGCAGCAGCCGTCTGTGATGGCAAGTACTTTAGGAAGGAATCCGAGTCAACCAGACTGAGCTCTCCGAGGTACTGAGGGGGAAAGAAACAAGTTTGAAAATGTCATCAAGAGCAAGGTAAGGGATTTGTCTGACAAAGCCAAAGGAATACAAGTGCTGCATGCTCACCATTGCCATGCTCTCCACCTGTTTGCTAACAGACTGGTGCTGGAAATACTGGGTGAGAAACTGGTTGATCGTTGGCGCGGCCAGATCAAAGGAGAGCACTTTAAGCACCAGATGCTCCATTCTCAACACTTGCTTCTTGGTGTAGGTGTCGTCTGTGATGTAAACGAACTCGGCCACCTCAGGGGGGTAGATCTCTTCAAATTTACTGCATGGGGAGATTTAAAGTCACATCACAAAGAAAAGGCTTGCATGTACATTTGTGTAGAAAGTAATGCTGAATAAAGTTTAGATTTGAAATACACATACGAAGCAAGCAGCATAGCAGCGGTGCCGACGAGCTGAAGCTTCCCCCTCAGGACGGACATTGAAGAAAGGAAGCGGTCGATATAGTTTACGGCCAAATAAAGTGTCTCGTTCTGCAGCTTGTACTCTTCTCCAACCTCGACCAGCCAGTCGACCAGGATGGCCCTCATGCTGTTAGTGATGTCTGGCTGCTTTTTCATGTAGCCTGCTTTAGGCCTGGATTTTATCTATTGGGTGACATACAAAACATTTAATGGCAAACTTAACACAACTCTACTGGGTTAGGGTTGGGCTGGGCTGCAAGGTTCAGTGAAGTGAAGATACAGGAGCGTTTGAAATCTCACCTCAACCTCCCTCAGGTACGTGTGGATTTCAGCGGCATATTCTGGGACGTCATTTACATTAGAATGCTTCTCCTCCCCCTCAACCACAGACATGTCCATGGGAGAGTCTATTCAGAAGAGTTTTACATTTAGTGCACATTCAAAAGTCAGTTTATACAAATAAGATTTTATGCGAAACTGAAATTTCAGAGATTATACATGAACCACAACGCACCGAAGCTAACATCCATCGCCGATGGAATGTCAATGGTGGCAAGGGGCTGCCGGAGCCGTCCCATAGCACTGTCGACGAGCGCAGAGTCATCATCGACAGACTTAGTTTTGACAGCTTCGACCACCTGCTGTGGCTTTTTGACACAGGCGCAATCGGGCTCATCAACGTGGACCTGGAATGTGGGCGGCTTGGCAGCGGGCTTCTCGAAACAGCTTTTGCTGAAATCTTCTTTACAAGACAACTGCTGTGATGATTCCTGGATGAATTCAACAAGGTTCAGTTTAGAAACAGTGTCATGAAGGATTTCTTTGCAGAAGGTTACAAAATATACAATACAAGTGAAAACTGTGCAGAAACTATACAGTAGAGTTAAAGTAAAGCTGCAACCACTAGCTTTGTGATAAGATGGTGGGATGCAGGTTTTGTATGAATAAAATATAATCTGCGGTTCCCATGCTTCAGAAGTTTGGGTTAAATGTAGGTTAAACTATTTAAATTACCGATATAAACTTGCAGTTGAATAACAAGTTTCAGCTTGGACATAAGCTTAATGTGATCTTTATGTGAAGGACAATAAATAAATGTGCTCTATACAATTTAGCATTTTTTAAACTTAGCAGTGGATTAACGGGGGATATTATTAGCTGGAGCATTATTTAATTACACGTTCATTGTTGCCTTCACAAAGGCGGGATACACACACTAATGCAGCAACAAAAAGTAAACGGTGCACAATATGTGACATTAAAATGGCGGACAACCTGGTTACCAGAAGTCGCTGTTGCTCAATAGAAGCTGCATTTAAATCTGCACATTAGTGGGAATGAGAGGATGCATGTAACTGGCAGTGGATCCGCAGTGTGTAATATCAACTGGTTTCCTGATAACTGGAGCGTGTTGCCTTAATAAACCCCACAATGGCACCTTATCGCTCGGGTCATCATTAGCAAACACTAGCAGCAGCAGCAGCTAGCCGAGCCACCTAGCACCCTCACCTGCTTTGTGCCGCGCTGGTTCTGGGCTTTGCTCCGCTGGTTGTTCTGCAGGGCTCCCAGCACGGTCCTGCTGGCCGCCTGCTTCGGGACCATGTTCTCCTGGTTCTCGGTGGCCGCTCGGCTCTTCAGCGGACCCCGGAGCCTTGACAGCGTGTTCTCCTGGTTGTGATGCTCGCTAGCCGCCGCGGCGCCCGCTCCCCTGTTAGCCCCTGACATGTCTGTGCGGCCGGCGGGTGGTTCCTCGAAGCTTCCCGCTGCTGCTCGGAGCTTCTTTAACCCCCCGGTGGAATACAAAAATAGACAAACAACGACTTGCAAAGAGCGGCACTGGAGCTCGACCGGAGGCTAGCGTTAGCTGTTAGCTCGCAGAGGGATTGCTGCAGCAACGTTCACGAAACAACACGATGCGGTTGAAATGGCAACGGCGCAGGCGAAATGCGGGGAAACCAGTAAAAACACGCACAACCAGCGGGTCGGGATCTGCAGGTCGGTGGAAAATAAAGAGTTGTTAAGGCGCCATACTCATTCAAGCTCCGCGAATTGACCAGCGACCTGCAGGAAGAGAAGCGAACAGCTGAGCTCGGTCCATTCACACCCTGACGCTCTTTCTCCCAGTTCAAGTAGCCCGCGAGGATTGAAACGGACCAATCACAGGCCATGCCGGTAGTGACGTTCGGGAGTGTACGGGATCCGAAAGGGGGACAATCCGCGTGATTAGAAATTCAAAACAGGTTTGAGGGAGAAAGTTGCACATGGAGGAAAAAGTCAAAAGCAAACTAAATTTTAAATAAATCATTCAACAGCTCAATGGAGGAGGAAGTGACAGAGTTTAAATAAAAATGTTACAGTTAAAGTATTGACATCATTATAAAGGGTCATACAAGTATATATATTAATAAGCTTTATTTATATAGCATCTTTTAAACGTTTACAAAGTGCATTGACGGCAAAGACAAATGATGATTTTACAACTATATGTAGATTTGACTTACATGAGTCCAATGTCGTCTAATTGCAGGAAACTCCTCGGCTCCGATTTATTTATTTATTGTTTTATAACTTTCTAAGAGTGAAACTGTACAAAGTACAGATGAGTAAATTATACCAGATGATGGTTAAATAGACAGTATTTATCAATAGGATAAATTCAATGTTTGTCTGGTCCAGGAATTTGGTGACAATGAGAGAAATATGGAGTATTGCCACTCATATCTTTTTTTAAATTACAGCTGGTGAAGATGAGGGCTACTTGTAATAATATATATCTTGGTTATATTTTTTACTATTAGTCTGAAACAGAAGTTAGAGGATAAGAGTGATCATGTTTCCCTTCTCCCTTTTGAAATTATAGAAAATTAAAAAACGTTTACCACACAGTGATACTAAAGTACACTCCTGCTTCTGCCTTACATGAATTGACAACACAAAACACTTAATGTTTGCTACAAACCCTGAAGTTGTTTTAGCATTTGGTGCCTTTTTGATTTTAAAGTTTTATTTCAGATCCATTACTTCCTTTATTTTAGTAAAAGTAAGAACTGCACAACACAATTCGACTGCATTACAAATTCAAGTTCTGAATTAATAGTGTGATGTAAAGATACAAAAGTAGTATCAACAAATAAAGTGCTCATTGTCCACAATGATTTATTATTTTGTCACTTTAATCTGTGTGTTAACCTAGACAATCAATATTTACAAGCAAACATTTGTAGAGGTGATCATTTATGATTTCAATTTGAGTGTGTTGTATGAAAAATATAATCACACATCTGTCATATGAGAAAGATGAATCTTGCAGTGATTAAAGACAATTACATTTTTATGAATTCACTCATGATATTTATGATATAAAAATATACATGACATGTGCTTCTAAACTTGTTTATATTTGGTAACTGAAACTCCAAACCTAAACTGAAGCTACAACTTAAAAAAGTAACCTGCACCATGTGTGAAACATTGAGTAGTTTATTAATTGCTACTCTTGTTTTTAGATGCTATCAAAATACATTATAAATATTTAAAAATGTACACAACATTTAGGATCCAACAGTTTCTAAAGGACAGTAGGACAACAGGACATTTTGACACGTGACACATCTACCATAAAACCAAACATTTGTATTTACTGTACAAAAATAGCTCAACTCTATGACATCATGCCTCACTGAAAAAGTCTAACAGAGAATTTAGGTCATAATTATCGAGTATCTCCAGTAATGAGGAGACTTTGGTTTTCACATTCTGCCCTTTGAATTTGAACTTGTCAATGAAGAGGTCTGTGATCATTCCTGCAGGAAAGACAAAGAAACCAAAAGTTATGAGTTATCATCATTCTAATGCTCTGGATAAGATAAACTACAGTGAAATACATTGATGATTTTCAATGGGCCAGTTAAACACTGCACCATAAAGCCTCTCGAGGTGTGCCGGCTGCTTCTTGTACTCCTCGAGGAGTTCCGCGGACTCGTCTAAGATGTTGCGATACTCTGGGATGAGGAAGTCGGCGTTCCCCTCGTGAACCTGAAGCTCCTGTCAACAGAGGAAAGAGAGAGGTGGACATAGAAAATGCTTGAGAGCTTGTTGCTTCAACCAAAGGAGCGGGGGGACAGGATAAAGTTAGTTTTGGACATTTGCGTTCTTGCACATAGCTCCTCTGGATAATCTTTAGATTGCAGTGTTCAAACAGACTGCAAAACTTTATTCCCCAAACCCTTAAGCTATACTCACTTTAAGAGCATCAATAAGCTGAACCTTTCTAGCCAGTAACAACTGGCACTCCAGCTTGGGATGGATCATTTTGAGGGTGTGGGTCACAGAGTCATCGTTAATATCTGGAAGATAAATCATCAAAAAGACATTTAAACAAGATTCAATACTATAATACACTGAACATTAGAATATTACAAATACAAACCTACCATATGAACTGTTGAGATTGATTTTCCTCTTGGTAGCTTCTTTAGAGAGGACATCACTTAGTATGGAGATGGTGGAGATGTTGTCTGACCTGAAGTGACCCTCTCCTTTGCTTTATTACGAATACAGAACAAGCTGATTAGATCCCAGAAGATAATAACACAAATCACCACTGAACATTTTAAATTTAAATAAATCTTTTTTAGGGTATTTGGCAGGATATGAAATTGTATAACCCCCTGTCAGTTATCTCATTATTTCTACACAGACATATATGTGTAATCATTAGGTCTTTCTACTGTGAGCTTGTGTTTACCAGTAATTGGCTTCAAGCTGTGTGCCTAGGAAAGTGTTGTGGAAATGAAAAGTGATGCTCTCTCCTGCTGGTGTTTTCTCAGGGACCTCTGGCAAACAGAAGACCACCCAGGAGTGGATCTCAGCAAAACTGAACTGCCCCACCAGACTGAGCCTGTTCATGGGCCTGTAGGACAGACACACACACACACACACTGACAATATCATGCTCTAAATCCAGCCTGAATCCAAATGAGTGATGTTAAAATTTTCAATATAGATTTCAGTCCAGACTCCTCAAGACAATTCCTCAGCAGTCTCTACCTGTCTTGGTCTATGCTATGTGTGCGCTGGTGGAGGGACAGAGGTTTGATCTGGTACTGGCGGACCTGGCAGGTCTTGGGTTGCAGTCTTGGGGTAATGTAGGCCTGCAGGGTGCCATACTGCCCCTCAATGGACCGCACCTGTGAAAACAATTTATCATAGAGGAAAACACATTTTTCAAGAACAGGAATGTGGCAGAACAACTAGTATAATATACAGCTTAGAACTGTCTGTCACACCCAAGCACTTATTGTGATATGATGTTTTTGTAAAAGTGAATGAGGTCTAATAAACACTAACTTCAGTAAGTAAAAGAAAATTCCCCCTGATACACACGTTCTGATGTAGTTGTTACCTTGAGCTCAAGTCTGGTTGTGTTCGCCTGACATCTGTACGTGGCCAAGAGGAAGTTCCCATTGGGCTGCTGCGAAAGTCAGAGGTAAGAGTTAGAGAGAGGCTTCTGGTTTCCTTTATTTTCACTGCATGTTTTAACAAGGCTCACCTCAGAGTCACATTCACTGAAACTGACCACAGCTGAGTTTTTATCCACATCCAGCAGGTCGATGGGGACGTCGCTCTGCAAATTGGATTCATCTTTAACCTTAAAGTTGGACTGTTACTAGGGGTTAGGATGAAGGTCGGTTGCAGAGAGTACCTGGAGCAGCAGATTGTCGATGGCAGTCTGCACCTCCAGCGTGAGGCTGTAGCTGGCGTCATCCTGGCAGAGGGTGAACTTGTCGTTGATGCTGAAGACGGGCACAGCGGAGACGGCCGTGCTGGACTGAGACGTTTGCTGGTACTGCTCTCGTCCCTGCAGGACCTTGACCTGCAGCTGGTCCAGCTCGGCCCTGATAATGAACCACATACTGACCTGAAGAATGGATCGATTTTGAAATCATGCTCTAACTATTGTATACATCTTAAGTCAAGGTACAAGAACATACTGTATAAATAGAAAGGAAGTAGTATTACCTGAGTGCTTCTACCTTGGACTGGGTCTCCTTACTCATCTTGACCTCGTCTCCAGGGCCAGCCTCGGCCTTTTGGGGCTCAGTGGTTAAACCAGTCACCCATCCTGGAAAAGGGGATGACAGTTATTTACAATATGCCACTACTACAGTTCGAAAACTTAATGTGTTTTAATATACTTTGAAACCTGTGTATGTGGCAGTCAAGACCTCATCATACGACTCCTTCCCCACGCAGCCACCCTGGATGGAAGTCACGCTCTCTGATAGAACCTGAGGGGAGAAAAACCTGTCCGTCAACAAGGAAGTGCTATGATCAGGATATCACGTTATCCTGTAAAAGACAATGGACTTTTAAAAACATCTAAGAAAAGGCTACAAATGATTTAATGTGAGTACTATTTTTCTTTTAAGAAATTGACGAAAGCCCTAAGTTTTTGTCTTTGGAGTGAGTATATAAATAAACTTACATGGTCAAAACGTAAAGTGGGTTCACTGGAGCTGTCGAAACCATAAACTTCCACTGTCCCGTCATCCCTTCCCACCAGAATGTCATTCACTCCATCTCCGATAATGTCAAAAGTGTCAATGCAAAGAATTCCTGATGGGGGACAGGAAAGAGTAACTGTGATGTGAAAGCAACAACAATAAGGAAAACATACTATGGGAATGAAGCAGCCATGATTATCAGTTTAGCTTCTTGGACACACCATGATTTATCAATTTCACATGCTTCTCTCTGGTATAGACCTATGAAAAACATACCTCCTTTCTTTTTGTCATTGTCGATCTCCCATTTGGTGGCAGCTGATTGCTCACCGATCTGGACCAAACCAATTTTACCGTCTGTAGTTCCGAACAGAACATCCTCTCCTGTAGAGAAATCACAGACATTATGTTGAGTCTGTTCCATATAAAATATTTTATGCTTTTCCCCCCAAAACACAGAGCAGAGAGAAGTTAATAACTTACCTCCGTCTTTGTTGTACCTTTCTAAGACTGATGGAGGGCCGGGGACTTCAATGTCATAAACAAGCTCAGATCCCTGGAGTGAAAAACATGTCCTAAACAATTCATCTCTGAGTGTTTGAGGTAGAACTACGGAGAAGAGTAAAAAGCTTAGTTTACCTGAAGGACTCTGAGAACCCGGTCTTGGCATGCAAGGATCGGAATTTGGCGCGTCAGGTTCTCTGATGACAAACATGCGATATCATTGATTTTGTCTCCAGAGAGATAGTAGTCCTGGTCCTTGCAGTCACAGTAGTGGTTGTAGATGTAACTTGCACAAACAAAGAGGTCAGCTCCTGAGACGTGCCTGAAGAAAGAGAGAACCAAACATCAGCCAGCGAAGCAAAAACCACACAGCTCTGAGTCAGTGAATCAAGTAGAGGAAGGTATTACATGGCATTAATGTTCTCAGTGAGGTTGGCATCAAAGGTGAGGAACTGTTTCCCTTTCTTTGTGAATCCTCGGACCTGAGAACCAGAACAAACAAAGATCTTCTCCTGCGGCGTCCCTGCAGCTCCGCCGAGGTCCAATCTGGATATTTTCTGCCCAGGGAGTGTTTTAAACACAGGCTGAAACATAAAAACAAATATCTTACTGTTAAAAACTAAAAACCAACATTTTAAGATCCAGAGGGCTGTAAATTAATAAAATAAAAATCTTAACCAGGTCACATACCACAGCTTCTCCCTTCTTCATTCCAAAACATGTCACGATACCATCGTGATCAGCTATAGCAACCTGAGACAAGAAGAGACAAATCAAGCAAAATTAAGTTGTGATATCAAACTATACCAAGTTCATTTTAGATGTTATGCACTTGTTTAACTCTGACATTGTAATTACCTTTTGAGAAGCCTTCTTTCCTAATGCTGGGAGCAGCCTCATCGTTTTCTGAGTTGTCACGCCAACCTTTGAGGAGAAAGACCACCATGTATTGAACCAGAGGAGAAAATGTCCTAAATACACTTGATCTATTTATAGGCTAGTTGAATAGTCTGTCATAGGGAACTGTCTCAGATTGGTTAAAAATGCTAAATAAATGACATTTTATAGAAGACCTATAAAATAAGAAGTTAGATAAAATCAGGAACGGCTCTGAGATAACGGATTTAAGCATCTGAAACTACAAACTGGCTCATATGGTGCTTAAAGGTCTTAAATGTAAGTAGGGGTAAGGCCATAGAGAAGAGCCTTAAAAGCAATTAATAATAGTATTAATATAAGTGTGGACTTGAGTAATAGCATGATAATCAAAGTGTCTCAAACACATTTCTCGTTACATAACTACAAACAAACCAAAGAGCAGCTCAACACTGTGACAGAAACTTCACATGATCTTTACCTGGATATAATCCACTCGATTCAGGTGGAGCTCCATCCTCCTTCTCCACCGGGATCTGAGAGCTGGAACCTGGGGCAGATCTGACAGGTGGTCCGGTGATAAAACCTACATGGAGGTTCAGTGGTGGACACTCACAATGTGTCAGCTACACACCAGCAACACACTTCCGTCCGGGTTACAAAGCAAGAGGGGCTGGGATTATCCCGAAGCGAGGAGATTAGCCCGGTGTGCTAACGTTAGCTAGCAAGGCTAATTGGCTAACGCGATTTATCCGAACGACAACTGTGTGTTTTTAACTAAAACCAGAAGAGAAACTCACGAACCACATCAACCAACGAAGAAGAAAACAAAGCCGGAACAAAGCAGACGTCGCTGTTTGGTGTAAACTGGAACCGGAAGTTCCTTAATATCGAGATTATTCTGATAAAACCGAAGCTTCTGAGACGCAGATGTCTGTTGCCAACAGCAACGCTGTGTCCACCAACAAGCCGCGACGCCATTGGACGAGACTGGAGGTCGGGAAGTTGAAGCTGTGATCTGATTGGCGGACGCGCTACCTATAAATAGAGCAGGATTTCATTTATTCTCCAGGTGTAAACTAAAAAGGGTTTTCTCAATTTCGCTTCATGTAATACGTCTTAAATTAATTCATGTTGTAATATGAAAACTGTATCGTACATATGATTTAGTTAAAATGCTCCAGGTAGAGCTTGAAGCTGGAAAACAATCAATCATCACATTATATTTGTGTTGCCCATATTCACTAATCACAATTGATCATATAGGGATTAACAAAGGGCGACATCTTCTGTTCTTAACCCTCAACAAGAGTAAAACTGGCAAAACAACGATTATCAGTGGAGAAAAGAGAGCGAGGGAGAGAGAGAGAGAGATAAAAGAAAAAGTATATAGAGAGCTTCTTCAGTTTAAGCTTTTTACAATAACGGAGGTGAAGATTTTTGTGGGATCAATTCATGTAGAGGCATTCATGGCTGAGGGGTAGAGTGGTCGTCCTCCAACCTGAAGGTCGGCAGTTTGATCCCCAGTCTGACCCATCTGCATGCCGAAGTGTCCTTGGGCAAGATGCTGAACCCTGACTGGCCCCCCATAGAATAACAAAGTGCTGCAAATAGATGCACTGTATGAATGTGTGTGAATGGGTGAATGTAAAACTGTACTGTAAGGCGCTTTGAGTGGTCACCAAGACTGGAAGAGCGCCATATAAATACAAAACCATTTACCATGTATTTAAAAAAGGTGTTTGGGCTGAAAACGGTTGAAACGAGTCATTCAGGGCCGGGGGTGTTGGTGGTAGAGAGGAAGACTGTCAAAATGAAACACTGAATGTCAAAGCACTGAATTCAATCTGACGCCTGGTTTACGTGTCTCAGTCACAGACCTTCTTCACACTCGGGGGGGCTGTGACAGACTTTAACTCAGAAAAGGGTGAAGTCCAGCGTGACACCAGAGTTAATGTACGACAAGAACGTTCAGTGTAGACACACCACAGATCCATGACATGAAGGTTCTCACTGTGGAAACTATACATTGCTGTGTGGGTGAGTTTCTGGAAGGTTGGTGGTTTGATTCCTGTCTCAAATCCACACATGGAAGTGTTCTTGGACAAGCCACTGAACCCCTGTAAGAAATGTTTATGATCTGTAAATCAGTTTAAGTACACAGATAATTTAATAACCACAAACCGACATGACCATACTTTCATATTTTATTGGTTTAGTAAGAGATCAATTCATTCTTGTTATAATAAAAATGTGGTTTGTCTGTAGGCAAATAAACATTGTACATGGCAGGAAAAAAACCTTGAACACAATTAGCAAGAAATCTACAATAGCGACAAATAAATGAAAACACATTTTAAACCGAGAGACAAGGAGAGAATGCAGCCATTCACACGACATGCATTGTGCAATTCATTTCACGAAGAAAAGTATCTGGTACCTTAAAATTGTCTATAAAATACAGCAGATATCGCTTTCCTCATTTGGACATCATACCTACAAAGATCCTGCATGTTGTTAAAATATAAGTTGATGGCATTGATAGAAAACATAATTCAGGCATTAAGACAACATTAGATGATTTGCACATAAAAAGAAACTAGAAACTAGACAACAAACATCACCCACCTTCCATCCTATTATAACTGTGTAAGAATCATTATTAATTAACTTACTAATCTCTGAATGTTAACGCTTCATCACAAGATAAGCAATTGTCATGAATAAATAAGGACATAATTGGAAAGAACAATAACAGCTGATAAATAAAGAACACAGCTGATGTTTCCTGTGCTTCGCTCAGTGAACGCAACAAGGTGATGGGTGTCCACTGCTTGAATGAGGTCACATTAGGAGGATGGGAAAAGAAATATCACCGTGAGACTTCAGTGCATTACTGGTTGCTCTTCAACTGTACTCAGATATACAGAGAGGTTGGAGCACAGACTGTAAACCTGACATTCAGAAAACCATTCCTTCTGCTGATGGCATTGTCTGTCCCCATCAAAGTTTAAGTCACATCCTAAATGGTGAAAAAAATAAAACAAATATGAAGAAAACAGGACTTTGACGTGGCGCGATCAGACGGCTGCGGGGGCGAGGCGGCTGATGAAGGCGATACTGCTGAGGCACATCCTCCTGAAGAAGGCGGGACAGGCAGGCTTCATGATGACATGCTCCAGAAGAATCCGCAGCTCAGTGAACAAGGTGCTGGAAGTGGGAAGACAATGTATTTAATGCTCCACTCTGATATTTAAACTGAGGTTTGTCATTCAATGTATCAGATCATACTGTTCAGATGTCTTAGTACATTTTATATAAATGACAAAGAAACGGAAAATACACGTTTGTTTTGTTTTGTGGAACAATTTCATTTGGATTTAATAATATCTATTGATCAATTCAGGGAAAAAGAAGTCCAGCGTGTCTGCTGCGCCCCGTTTAGCTTAGAGATCCAGCAGTGATCTCTGCTGTCTCCTCTTGTTCTCTGGAATTATTTGCCGACTACATGTCTGCATGTTTCCCACAGTTTGTCAGTTTGAAAATGATTAGTAAACCCTCATGGACAAAATGTACCAGTGACAGTTTCTGATTTACCTCAAACATACGTCTGACATGTCTGTACTGACATCTCCTGTTATCTGTATCTGTATCTGAGATGAGTTGAGCTGATGTGAGACACTAACAGTATTGCAGCCACATTATCAGATCCCACACATGCAAGGTCAAGACATTCCTGTTGCTTTAAACATGTCAAACCTTTGAGTTTAAAACACTCTTCAACCTTGATGATGTATATCCTCATTAACATGAGATGTTATGATAATATTCTATTATTACACATCTTACCGGCAGTATGGGTTTCTTCTGGATGTGTAGCGGAGAGTGAGAAATCTGTAGTAAATGAAAGGTAGGAGCAAGCTTCCCTGGCCACTGTTAAAAAGAAAGGAAGGACATGAGTGAAAAAACAACATTACACAACTATGGGTCATTCAATATTCCAACAACAAACAATAACACATCTTTTAAATGTTGTGATAATTCTCTTCAGTGCAATAACAGGTAAACAAATGTAATCCATTAAACTGTCTGGACTAGTAGTTATTTCGGCTTCAATGGAAATTTGCATATGGAAATCGGGAGTATCAGAACATGGTGGCTGATTTACTTAGGTTCTTTGAAAACTGCTTTTACAGGAGCAGTGACAAAAATCCAAAATGTTTTGTGGACTTAAAAATATCAGACAACATGGTGAACTGGTCAGTTTGGTTTTTCATAATCCGTCCAAAGTACTTTTGGCAATTAAAGATTAACAAACTGATGAATGTGTGTGACACCAGTCAGCTCTTCCACCACTGTGTCACTAATCCAGACGCACATACAAGCAGAATATCTCTTGATAATTAATAACTTTTCAACTTCATTTGTGAGCAAATACCTGAAAAGCATGAACCCAGTGGCCGGCATCAAGAAGATCTCATTGCAGGCGATGAACTTGAGAATATTCTGCTGATTGGCTGTTAGTTTGTCCAGGAGGTTTCTGACGAACATCAAGCTGTTGGGGCCCACGGACTGCGAGAGAAAAGAACAGAGTCAGAGGTTGACAACAGAGCTGTTGGTAAGTTTCCAGTGAGGTGCAGTGTTTACTGATACAGGGAGGTGAAGGTAGAGGAATTACATTATCAATCATCCCTTTTATTAGATTTTTAGGTGGAATTGGGTCCCTGAGCAGTGGCCCTTTGATTGAGTAGATAATTAAAACACCATTTGGCTGCTGGTAATGTTCCCCCCGGGTGTTAAATAATATTCAGCGTGCTGTCAGACATTTTAATAATCAGCATTATAAGTCACAGCAGGTGACTGCAGCCTCATACTCACATCCAGCACTTTCTTTGTGTAGGTAGTTGCATGAAGCAAGGAGAAGAGGAAGACTGGGAAAATGCTCACTGGACACAAGAGTTAAAGATCAACAGAAAAACATGAATTATCCACCCACACAAATTAGTCTCTGTGGCTGCATGACTGTTAGTTATGGTAAAACATATTATACATTAATTGTTGAAATTGTGAGAAAATGGAAGCATGTGCTATACGGTGAATCCTCTGGAAAGCCTCAATGTAATACACTATTTAATGTCATGTGATATTCTGAGGATCCACTAAATGTGCAGAGAGCAGCCGTGTTATTGTGATCGCTAAGTTTTAATTCACTTCAGTAACCAGTTTATTCAGAGAAATCTGATTACGCGATGCAGTGTTTTTTGGCTGTCTCAGAGAAAACTGGCAGTGACAAACAGGCAGACAAAAAGAGATCCTTCACACAAAGAAGAAACTTCCACACACTACTCCAGTTTAGCATTGTAGCTGCATCTTAAGTAACAATGGAACACATGTATTTACGCCTTTCATTTAAGGACTAGTCATGCAGTCCTTGCAGACGTCTTTTAGATTATGTTATCAACTCAATAAAAAACCTCGAAACCAAATGTCTTGTATTCAGCATCGCTGCATGATATCCTTTAGTTAACCAAGTTACAGTAAACAACACTATGCATGTCACTTTCTGTGTATTTCCAGGATAAACGGATGAAAGGATACTGGTGATGGGAGATGAGTTGACCAGGATGAGTGAGTAGAGAAGGTAGTGGCAGCTGTCCTCTTGAAGAGCCTGTGCCAGGAACGCTCTGCTCAGCTGGAAGCGTGGAAGTCTTTGATGCAGGCGAAGAGCACTGGTGAGGGCGTTCGCTAACAAGGCTCTCTGGTAGAAGTTTGCTGCTGCATAGGGTCTGAAACACACAAGCAAATATTAAGATATCTTTTCAGGGTGGAGGAAAGGAGACTGAGCCGTAAGCAGTGCAAAGGTGTCGGTCAGTTTTAATGATGTTGGTACACTATTACAGAAACAAGTTCACTCACCCCAATAACGGTAGAATAAACATTACGGAGCAGTAGACGGTGAAGAGTCGAGACAGCCACATTGCAGTTTCAAGCTTGTTGCTCATTAAAAATTGCTGAGGAAGAAAGAAATACACGATTCAGGAATATATATGTAGAGCGGTAATGTGATAATAAGAGTTGAACCTGCTCTATCATTTATAATAACCAACATGTGTGAAAGATGTTCAGTGTCGCTGAGAACCAGGCTAAGTGATGGATTGTTTATTTTAACTGATATAATGTGCTGTTTTATAATTTTTTATATTTGAAATGACAGGAGGAAGCTTCGGTTCTCTGTAGTAAAAGCGTGTTCACCGATTGGTTCAGTCTGGTTCACTCAACTCTCACAATAAACCCGCCCAACAACAACTTAATTTAATCTTAGACTTAATTCTACCACCCTTTCATCAGAAGTCAGGTCATGAGATGCAGCTGTAACTCATTAAAAAACCTTCTGCGTCAGCTGACATTGAAAAAGTTCGACAATCTTTATATTTTAACAATAGGTTCTACATAAACTGACTGGTTTGTATACAAAGTTTGAGGAATCAAAATTCACATTAATCATAAGAGCTGTGGTGGTGAATAAAGCTGTGCTGACTTGCAAATGCATAAAACCTTATTACAGAGAAACTAAGCTGTGTGTTTGGATTAAGTGGACAGAAAAATACCTCCACACTATAAAGACACTCCAGGCTGAAAATGAATCCCGTCATTAAGAGCCTCAAGATTCATGATGTCAGTTAAACTCACAATGAGAAGATTTGTCAAGCTTGTTTACCCACATCATACTCATACTGTGAGTTAACATTAAAAGCCAGTGCTGCGAGTTTTGCAGGAGAAGTTTTAATGTTTAGAGTGATAGACTCTAATAACAGTGTGAGAGGCTGATGACAACAATGACCAGGATGCAACAAAACATGCGTGTTGTAATGTAAACAGAGAAACAAGAGCAAAGTCCCTTCAGAGCCACAAAGAACACAACACAAACAATTTACCTTGACAAGTATCTGTAAACGTGTGAATTGGACAAATAGCTGAAGCAACAGTGAACTTACCACAGGCCCTAACTGAGGAGGGGGAGGAGGAGGAGGACTCTGTTGGTTAGTGTCAGCCATCTTTGGGAGTGTGGGGGGTGTTTCTGTAGAAGAGTAGAGGCACATTAGAAAACAATACTGACAACACATACCAACAAGAGTTCATTCTTCAGTTTCATCACTTGTATCTGTGATAGTAGAGCTGCAATCAAACAACAATCAATGATCACTTCAATATAAAATTGATAAGGGACAATTCATGACAGTAGAGTTTAAAACACGGGTTGGAAATTATTTGGAAAATGTAGATTAGTTTACAAGATAAAAATCTCATGCATGAGTCAGGGATACAACTCAGTATCTGTTGAGCTCTTTTGATCTAGAATAGATATAACTATGATGATGATTTATAATGAAATCCCACAGCAGTGCAACAAATATAAACATCCTGAGTTTATATGTTCAAAGGACTGAGTGGTTTTACAAATGATGATGATGATGATGGAATAACGCAGGAAGTTACCTCATGGAATAAATACATTTATCACCATTTCTATATTTAAAACTGAATATAAAACCCACTTTAATTCAGTATCTGCTTCCAGTGAAAGAACCAGTGGTGGAACTGTGGCCTTGAGGTACTGGTGGTCTGATGGTTAAAGACTAACGTTACTTCCACTGGAGATTAAAGAAAACATTCACGATTTCACCCTTTTTACACGATACCCCGTTTTAAAAGCTTATAATCCCAGTTATCAGGAATCTTAATTCACTCACTGGTGCGTGCACTGATGGGGATGTAGCTACATTAGCTCAGCTAGCATCCACTAATCTGAGTTAAATGAAGAAAAACGTGGTTTAATTCAATTTGGAATAACGGCATGAACTGACGTCATGCTTTATGTGACGTGTTGAATCATTAACCAGTGGTCAGTGATCTGTCTGGATCTAATGAATGGATGCTAACGCTGTTAGCGGCTAGCACAGCAGGTGACTCTAGAATATTCTGTTTCCATCGTTACTAGCATGTGAGCTAACGTTAGCTTCCTAGCCTCTCGCTTCTTTCGGCACCTTTTTAAAATAACGTTCCCGGTGCCGGAGGTTTGAAGGAGGCGAACCGCTGGTGCTTCTGCTCGGTGCGTGTCAGGGGAAAGAATCACTCACCGGGGTTACAGTGTCGAGACGTTAGGTTCCGTGCCGGGCTAACACACCAGGCTAACACACACGACACAGGGACTGTAAGCTACTGGTGACAGGATGGAGGTCAGCTGACCTTCCGCTGCGAGAACACGGCGAGGTCTCGCGAGACTTGTGTAGACGTGCTTCAGAGGACACGGTGTTCCTCTAGTGGACAATAAATTAACTACACATCTGGACAGATGTACAAGCAGACAAACAGACAGACAGACAGACAGACAGACAGGCAGATGAATAAATATGGAGAGATGGAGAGATAGATAGATTGCTGTTAAGCTTTATTGCAAACCCATAGGTCCATATATCAGAAGATAAGAAAATAAAAGCCAGAAACACAATAATCACACTTTCCACATCCGCAGGTATTACAACACATATAGACATTTGTTCTAGTGCTTCACATAATATAATATAAACATAGAAACATTTGGATTTTTGTTATGGGGGAATTTAGCAGGATGTTACAGGGATGAATCACACGAGAGGAACAAGTGAGTCTCTTGAAACGTTTTGGAAAATGTTGCATGATCCAGATCAAGCTGCACTTTGATTTCCACAGAGCTTTATTGTGCTCTAGTCTGCAGCCAATGATTCCATCGCCTCATCTGAAAAACAGGAGGAAGAGGAGATGTGCAGAGTGCGCCTGCGCCGAGGTCAACGCCCACATGCGTCTGTCAAAGAGGTAGAATTTATGGCTGTAGAGTATTTGGCCTTTAATACTTTAAGAATCGAGTTCAAAAAAGCAGAATGGCATTTTGCATCTTTGCTTTTGATTTTATCCGAAATGATCCTCTCCTGTATGCAATGTAACTGTTCCTTAGACTGCCAGAGGAGGGCGCCCTCCACTAAGGGAATGGCGCTGGTGCGGTTTTGGCGTGTAGCCTGCGTGAGATAATTATTTTACCTTTTAACTTTCCTTATTCGGTCGCAACATGTTTTAAAACCTTACATCTGACTTCCACTGCGGCGCGTCTATCCACAGATTGTCTGCAGCGGTGTCGTGGTTGCCGCTGTGTTTGCTGCAGATGCCATTTGAAAATATAGGCAGTGTAAGCACTGTAGAATCTAATTATTTCTTTGCAAAACCTAATTAGGCATTAAAAAAGGTTAACGCCAGCGCCTGAAACGTTTTTGTTTAATAATCCCATTACTGACGGCTCATCATGTATAAAATGGTGCAGGAGGACACTAAGTTTCCACTTGTTAAAGGGAAACCTCTGAGAAATAGTCGCAGAGTTTTTGACACTATCTGCGGCGTGGAAATGAATAGTAATTAAACTGCGGAGACTCAGCTCAGCTCACAGAGTAGGTAAGGCTGCAGAGTGCATGTGTGTTTTCTGTGTTTACCTCGTGACAACAGCGTGTTTTCTATCTTTTCCTTCTTTATTCTGTGGTGTAATCTGCTGCATTAGACAGTTCCGGAGCCTGTCGCTCACTGGGAACAGACCTTGATGGGTTTTTTAAGCGTCAGCTCCTCTCGGACCATTAACAGTCACCAGAGAGCTCAAGGTGAGAATTTAAATGAGACAACGTTTTGTGCCCGACTTTTAATTTGGCCGAGATCCCGAGGAAGCACCGACAGAAGCTGCGATGTGTTTGTCAGACAGGTGTAAACCCTCAGAGCGGTTAGCGGATTCAAATACAGATGTTTCTCTGCAGGAATACGATGTTAAGAGTCTCATAAGAGCTGAGCTGCCGCATAACCTGTTACCAAGGGAATACTACAGGGACATTATCGCTTATGTTAATTTAAAAATACGTTTTCTATCGTAAAGAAATCCCATTTGTTGCCACCTGAACTAACACACTTCAGATAAAAGCATTTTTTAAACTAATAGCTTATCATTAATATGAATATATGGTGATATCATTAATTATTTTCTTATTCAAAGAATAAAACATTTAATATAAACCCTTTTATTTTTATTTCTTCAGACATTTAAAAATGGCAGAATTGAGGAGAATTTACGAGATTTTCTTCATCTCTGTACTCAGGCGGTTCATAAAGACGTGTTCACTGCAGCTTAAAATATAATAATAATTGTTTTAATATATATATATATACCCAACGTTATATTGGAAATTAAATGAATAGCATGTTTACTAGTTATTTTTGCAATACATCCTTCAACAAATGAGTCAGATGATGTGACTCGAGTATCATGGGAATAATCATTTCTGTAAGATAGATAATAGTTTATTTATATGATTATTTATTGTATTCTTTTTTCTATTGCTGTTAATTCTTATTTTTACAATTTATAGAGTTCAACAGTTCTCGATATTATTATAATATGAATATTATTATTAACTTATATTATCAGGTTTACTAACACACCTAAAATACAATAATAATAATACATAGTGTTACCCTGATCTTTCTTACATGGGTTTAAATGAAGAGGTTTTCCTTCTTCAGTCTTTTCCCATCAAAGCTTCTGCATCAACGGTTTTTAAAAGGCCGCAAAGGAAAAGTTGAGTGAAGAGACTGAGGAGAAAAGAAAGAACAGAAATAAAACGCCTGTGTGTGTGTTTGTGTTGAAATGAAAAGCGCGTGCAAAAGTCCATTGGGCCAAAACAAACAGGTTGTGGAAGGGGAGGAAAATCGGGACAAGCGAGGAAGACGAGTGGAAGAAAAGATGAGTTTGATGTGTAGGAAGAGAAGGACACGGTGGATTTCACCCGAACTGGTTCAAGAGACAATATCCACAGGCTTTTAAGTCTTTGTGCCTCTTATACAAGGAGGCGTTTCACAAGCTGATCAAGAGGATTTCATGATGTCGATCATTATTTAAGGTCTTTTTCACATGTTTGTATTTTCATTGTGTTTGAGGCTTTGAAGTAGAAAGAAAAGACGAAATAAATAAAGATAAATAAATTAAATGCAAAATCGAGGCTGCTCTTTTCGGAAAGTGTGCAAAAATGTAAGACATTTTATTATTATTATTATTTATATTATCTGTCACTGTCATTATTTAAAAAACTATCGTATTTCCGACAGAAAGGAGGTCGAGGCTGATTTAGTTTCAATTCTGCAACAACCTTAGTTTTCTGACTTTAGTGGCACATTGGAATAAACTATAGCGAATTATTTATGGAAGATTACAAGTTTCAAAGAAGAATCGCAACAGGCAGATATCTGACAACTATTTTGCAGCAAAGAGGAAAAAAAAGTGATGCTTATTTCTGCAGAGATATTATTTCTGCAACTTTAATATTTAAAAATTCACCCAATTACATTGAATTATGCAACATTTAAATATCATATGTTGGACTCATACTTGTATCAAGGTGATAAATGTGCAAAAAACTAAAACCCACATGTTGACTCTGAGTATTAGATCATTTCAACTACTTTGATTTGTGCAGATCATCATCTGCACATCCTGTTTATTCATGTTTCCTGGCTCAAATTTGGGCTTTCCAAACAAGGTTGTTGAAATGCATGAGACCAGATTCTACCTCTCAGCTCTCCACACACGCAGGTTCATCCATTTTACAGCACCGTCGCTGCAGAAAGGACTCAGAAACCATCTTATCCTTCTTCTCTTCTGTGCATGTGTGCAAGCACATCTCACAAGCACATCTCACAACACTGAAATCTCACCTCTCAACTGGAGACATTACATTACATTACATGTCATTTAGCTGACGCTTTTATCCAAAGCGACTTACATTTTTAGAACACTCATCATTTTATGAGGGGCCATCTAGGGGTTCAGTATCTTGCCAAGGACACTTAGGCATGCAGATGGGATAGAGTGGGATTCGAACCGGCAACCTTCTTCAGAGCACCCGCTCTATCCCCTAGGCCACGCTCTCCCCATACGTGAGACGTGTGAACCCTGCACATAGCAACATATAATGTCAGAGAAGAGCTGTCCTGCTAATTTTAAAAACGAAGTAGGAAAATGTTGATTTCTTTTTATATAAAAACGGTACCAGATTCCTAAAATATAATATTTGCTGAAACAATTATTTAAATGCTGAAGATAATCTGATGTCCTGAGACAAAAACCACTGACGTCCCCAAAGCAAAGAGAATCCACCAGAAAGCAGACTTCTCGCTCCTTTTGGGGAGTAAAGCTATGTTTGTTTCTGGGCTGAATGGGGCCCTATAATGGAACTGATGGCATCAGGATTGTCACCACAAATGGTCTGGGCGTTTTGCAAGGCTGTTTGACAGAAGCCCATTATGTCATTGGTCACGTCCCCTCCACTCCTTGCTCGCTCGGGTTTGAAAGGGAGTGAATTAATCAAATGGTTTGAGAGAGATCAGCCAACTTAATGCACTTTGTGTCAGGGTCTAGGATCCGAGACCCCCGGCCCACCGCTGTACCTGCACTGTTCTCCTCTTTGTGTGAGCAGACTGATTGAATGTGGGACTAAAAACTGACTGTGACCTTTTATTCACTGGATCTTTTAAGATAGAGACCACTTACTGTCAGTTTAAAGTTCATACGAAGACTTTCAGAGTTTCAGCTTGAGTTAAAGTGAAATAATCCACAATTTTCAATATATGTTTTAACATCAGTTTAACAGCACGTTGATCCTTTATGAGGAAACATCTCTGATATTATAATCTGCAGCTGTGAGGAAGTTATAAAAACAGTTATAGGACTAGTTTTTTATTCCAGAAGTCAAAGGTCATTTTTAATCGGCTAATTAGAAATTGATGAATTTGTAAAACATTAAGAGCGGATTATTTGAAATCAAAATTAGATTTCTGTGGAGCCTGAGGATCTTTTGTGTGTGTGTCAGCTGTGATAACACGTCATTTATAATTTGGATAATTGTGTGTTTAATTCTCCCTTTGACTCACAACTGGACAACAAAACAAAACAAAAAAACGAATATCTGAGCTGCCTCCATCATATTTGTTTTTTCTAGGAGGGAAAATGGTCCACAGATCGTGCGCTGTAACGTTATTGCTTTATCAAACACAATCAAAACGTGAATTAATCAAAGCACTCTGCGTTGGACTAAGTATGCATGCATGCGCATTGTTTGGCTGTAATGGATGGCTTTAAAATTTGACGTTATTATTTCCCGTCATTTCTGGAAACAAATTGAACATTTATTGCATATATATTAAAAATTATACAGTCGTCGGGAGAGGCTGATGTCTCTGTTATTGAGGCGCACGGAGAGGTGAGGTCTCCCCGGATCAATTTCCCTGTCTTGTTACTCCCGCAAGAGGATGTTTGGAAAATGCCTGCACCGCTTAATTGATTCAGAAACGAATTCATAACTTGGGGGGTTTAAGCAATTTTGCAGTGCCCAGTTTTTTTATACATATTTTTTTATTCCTCATCTTTTCTCTTGTTTCGTGTTTTGATTGCTTTAAGAATCCAAACTAAGTTTAATTTTTTTTGTCCGTACCTTTCTGCTTCTCGTTGGAACAGGCTCTGCTGCAGTGACGCCACGTTGGTCTATCTTTCATTCTCTCCACAAAAGAAAAAAGGAAAAAAATGTATTTAATAAACTGGGTTTTGGGTGGCTTCACAAACATAGCCATTAGGCAGTCACAATGCTTTTATTGTGCACTTGATCTCAAAATAGAGGCTGGTCTGACTCCACAGTTCCAGACGAACCTATGGAAAAGGCCTTGTCTTTGTCTGCGTGCACGGAGATAAATGGCCCGTGTCAACCAGATGATTAGTTTGCACTATTAAATTGTCAAAAAGGAAGGATTTTTCCCTAATAGTGCCTTTTCGCGAAGAATTATGGAATTCAGAGTTGTCTGCGGCTGCCGGGGAACTCGCAGGGCTTCGCAGGGGCGAGGGCGAAGGTCAGACAGAGTTCTCAGCTGCGTCCAGTGGTCATAGGGGATGTGGAGACAAGCGTGGGCCTATTTACTGCAGGGTGGGACAGCTCATCTCTGCATTCAACCAGAAGTGAGATATCCGTGCAGTGGCATCGGGATTCAACAAGCTGGAGTTGTTTTTTTTTAATTCACACAATGCGTAAAGTCCGTGCGTAAAAGCGAAACAAAAACTCCTCCTTTAAACCACACGCGAGGAAGTCTCGTGTGAAGCAGCGCGTATATAAAACTGTCAACAGATTATATACTTTCAAAGTCAAAATCAAGCTTAAATGGGATTAACGATTAGTCTATTTTTGCAACAGTTTCTGCTGCATCGGTGCGTAAAGACACGTCCGTGAAAGGTGCCAGGTTAAGCGCCGGATCGGTCCCAGCACATGAGCTGTCTCTCTGCATGTCGTGGCCGCCCTGTCCCCCTTCCATTCTGCTCAACCTCTATTCTAGTGCCAACGTTTTGTGTTAAATGTTAACAACTTGGCCTAATCTATTTAATCACCAACAACTAAATCTGTGTTGACTCTAACACTCGCCTCCATTGTGCCCATTATGCGCCTGCCCTCACTTGAAGATTTATGTATTTTTGATATTAAATTCCTTCTGTCATCAAGACTGCTCTCTTGTTGACTTTTCTTGACCCCTCGACCTCGTTCCCCAAACTTTCCCATATTTAAAGCGGGACCCTCCTCCTCGTCCCCCCCACCCCCCCCTTAGCTCTTCTCCTGCCCCACCGCAGCTGAATGCTCTGTGGCTCCTTTTGTTGGCATGTGCTGTTTGCACTGTTCTTGAACTTCAGTGCGCTGCCCTGTCCCCGTCCTGTACTTTGAACCCTGCGGAATCATCTACCCCCCCCATCCAACCCGAAAATAACGACCTATTGTGCACGAACGCATGAAGTCCGCTCGCCCAAACTCTTGCTGACTGCTTAATTTGCTGGAAACCAGAAGGATGTCTTGGAGCCGGAGCATCATGATCCTTGTGATGAATTATGAAGTGTTCCTTTAATGCCCTCTAAACGCCGAGGCTTCCTACACAGACTTCACTGGGTTCCTGCGCTTCGGTCACATTCTGCAAACTGCATTCATGCTCCGTTGACGCACAATGACGGATGCCCATATACCTTTTTCATATATGACGTCCATGTCGCCTATACAAGCCTCCCTCTGGCGGCCCAGCTTGCTAATTAGTTAAACAAACGCTCATACTAATGATCCCACTGGCCTGGCGAGCTCTGGGGTTTTTGTTCGCGGACTCGGCCCCAGCTTCTCCTGCTGGAAACTTGGCCCCGCTGACCTGAGCTACCACGGCGCTGTGGAGACGACTGGACCGCCCTGTCCGGAGTCCAACCCCCCAGGGGCCAAAGGCCAGCGTCCGAGGCCCGGGAATGCCACCACCAGCTGCTTGTGGTGACACCACTTACAAAAGGGGCTCGGTGAGCCATCCCTCTATGGGCTGTCAGTGTTGTGACAGTGCTGGCCTGACATTTATTTACTCTCTCATAGGAACTCACTCCTTTGGTCCAAGCTTCGAGGCACCAAGTTTACTTTGATTCTTGTGACTGTAAATCAAAATCTGATCATAATTTACTTTTGATAAAGGCCTATACAGTAACACCAGAGGCTTGTTAATGATAAATAAAGCATAAAGCAGCTATAAGACATTCATATTTACACATTTCAGGATGTCAGATTGAGAAAACTAAATTTGGCAAGTTCTGCAGATTCCCTGGACCACAAACAATCAATTTCTCTCTTATTAACAAATTCAACGGTTAAACTGACAATTAAATCCCCATATTAATGCATTAATAACGTTTAACAACCTCATCTTTTTTCTTATAAATGGCTTATAGCTGATCTATAAAGGACCATCCCTTACAATTCTGTGGTTTTTAATAAGTCATTCATAACAGGTAGAATAATCATCAGGTCTGAAGATGAAAGTCATGATTACAAATTCAAACCCTTTATTAATGATCTGTTTACATTTATAATAGCAGACAGTAAAGCATCAACAGGATCAACACCGGCCAAAAGGATTTTATCATAATTATTCATAAACAGTAGGTCTGCAGTTTATTATGTAACATGTATAGCTGCAGACGTGATGGCTCATTAATGTCAAAGCATCAACAGGATAAACACCTGCCAAAAGGATTTTATTAGAACCTGGTGACCCAACCAGAGAGGTGGGTATAGGTCCATATATAAAATAAATATATTATCGCCCCAACAGGCGATAATATAATTCTTCCTCCCCATCCAAGTGCATCTATCAGTGATAATATGAGTGGAGCCATGTTTGAGGTTGGTTTATCTTTACTGGAGAAACCAACCCGGGTTCATCTGCTCCTCTCCCTGAATTCAAACGTTTGTGTTTCCGCTCGACTCGCAGTTAACACGGGCCCATTACGCGTCGTCGTCTGTGGCTCTCGGTGTTATTCGGACAATGTTTGGCCATTTACGCGCCCTGTGTCTGCGCGCTCCGAGGAGGTCTCGACAGAAATGGATACTAATTGCGGGGACTGTACACTGCTGGCGGCCGGGGTGCCTGCAGGCAGCCTGTGGACCTGCTTGTCACCGCCTAATTGACAAGGGCCTGTCTGTCCTGGGAGCAGCTGGTCCTAAGCACTGGCGCACAATCGCAATCTTGACACGGCCTCCACTCGCCTGGAGGAGTTTGGAGGGGAAGCGCCGTTAAAGGGAGATTTATTGAATCTCCCTCTGGGTGACGCTGTATTAAGTACGCAATATAGGCTGATTTGTGCGGGTGCAAGAGGGAGCCACACTCCCGGTATTAATAACAGAAGGTGCCAATTAGGGCCAGACAGGTGACATTTCTCGTGACATTATGAATCATCCGCAAACAAGACAAGCCCCGGGTAAATAAAAGCTGCTCGGAAATCAGTTTTAAGGGAGAGTTATTTTACTTTTTACGCGGCGACATGACACACAATGAGGCCGGGCTCTGTATGCGCAAATCGGATGAATGCAGGGGGATGTTGTTGCAGGAGCCATTCAGCTGCAGAGGCGAGAACACAAATAACATCAAGCCCTCACAGTAAAATAATCAATTCATTATTCTGGCCTGTTTCTATTAGGCCGTGTCTTTATGGCTGAATGCGTCAAGAGGGGAAAAGCCGAGCAAGTATTGTTTTCGTGTGCAAGTGGGAAAAAGGGTTTCCTCCACTTTCCCACTGCCTGTAAAGAATCGCTGCTTTCTGCCCCTTTTGAACTGGAAATCGTGATTTTTTTTTTACCCTGGTGTTCTCCGGACGCGCTCCTTTCTTTCTGCGGAACAATGACAACACTGGAGCACCCCGCCGGTGCGCCACAGTTGGGGATCCCCCGGATTGTTGTGGACATCTTTGGATTTCATCAATCAAAATGACTGCAGTTTTCCATAAAAATGCTGAATTTGGTGCTGGAACCGAGCGGGCAAGGTAGAAAATACGAGGCTGTCTCCCTCGATGATAAATGGCCATCCTTTGATTGAGCAAATAGAGAGCAAACGTGCCACAGGAGTGAGAACCATGGCGAAGACACGGACCTCTGCGTCAGATCACGCACTGGAATTAATCGAGCAGAAACATTAGGATGTGAAACCAACTGCATTTTCCCAAAAGCCTATAGTGAAGTGGTTTCTGGTGCAGATTTGGCCCAAATCCGACCCAGACACCACATGGGACGGTGACACTTGGGCTCCTGGTTGACAGATCTGGGTCACATGTAAGATACCACAACCAAAAGTGCTTTAGATGGCCCAAACTGGTTTTGTGCTATTTGGGCCATATTGTCAATTTACCACATGGGCCACTTTAGGTTCCCGTCTAGATTCCACCTTGCAGTGAACACCACATGTTTGCCAAAAATACCACATTCCCACTTAAAAGGATATGACGTGTGTATACGATGTGGACACAACGTTCACTTTTCCACCATTGCAGAATTATTAGTCTTGCACCTTCATCTTTTTGTAGTCAAATATCCTTTGTGACTGCAAGAGCATGGGAACCACCTCCTGAGTGCTTGGTGCCAGATCATCCAGCAGTAATTCTGTTCCTTATGACCAGGTTACAGGCTGTAACCAACCAGATTAGGTCCCATTAATCTATGGGAGCCTTTGCAGGAAGTGGATCGAGTATCACTTCCACCGATACATTACCCTGTTAACATGGAAATACCACATCCAATGACTAAAAACCAAATGTCTCTAGCAGTGGATCCTCGTTGGATCAGACCCAAATGAAATTTCAAAGCATAACTTTTGATTTCCTGGAAAGAGAAACCCTCAGTTATGATTTAAAGGCTGCACCCACACGCCTCTCAAGATGACCTCCCTAAATGGCCTTAATGCTGCTGCTGATTATCCAATATTGACATTTTGTCCCGCCTCAGGTCAGGGGGTCAACAGTTGGAGATTAATGGCACCGGACGGACAAAAAAAACTTAAATTACTCTAATACTAATATAAGGCCTTGTATTTTCACTTTGTATTGGTTTTAAAAATCAGTCATGAGGCTTGAATAGTGTCTCTAATCGCATTTATTGATGTGTTGACCTTATTGCACTTGGATTTTTTTAACTATCCAATATCATAATAATAAAACATTTACACGTGATTACAGTAAAGATTTATAGTCACCAATCGGTAGTTAGTAGTGACCTTATCTAGGCTTTTATTCCTTTTCCCATTAAGTTTTTTACTGCAGGATGGTTCCCCTCTTCCTCTCCTCTTCCTCCTCCTCATCCTCCTCCTCTTTCCTCAAACATACAGCAGAGTTGTCTGCCTTGTCGTGCTTGAAGAATTGTTTAATTTCAGGGTCCCGGCGTTTCCTGAGGTGAGGTCTGCATTGGCTGCTAATAGAGATCTAATTGATGGGCACTGTCCCGTTTCCGTGCTCTCTCTCTCTCTCTCCCTCTCTCTCTGCCTTTATTGCGCCCCAGCGTCTGCTGTAAAATAGGCCTGTAATCAGATTCCGCCTATTTCTCCTGGAGCAGGATGAGAGAGCTCAGGGCTGCGGGTTGAGAGAAAGAGAGATGGAGCAGAGAAGAAAACAGAAAAGAACAAGAAAAAAAAGAAATCGTTATTAAAAAAGTTAAGGCTTGAGAAGAAATTGGACACGCTTGTTGAGGGTTGATGAAAAAGAGAGGAGTGAGCTTTTAAAACGTGAACCAATACAGCTCTTCTCTTCACGTCGACTTCTGCTTAAATAAACCCACATTATTCTCTATCATCAGTCAGTTTCCAGTGACCTTTTCTGCTTTGATGCAACACGATATTCCTTTATTCCTTCAGGGATTTATAGTTGTTCTTTAATACTTTGTACACCGAGCCCCTCTTCCAAAATCCAACTGTTATTGGATTAATATAGATCTGTCATAAAAAGGCTTTGTTATTGCTGCCAAAATGCCGACTGTAATTATTATTCTAACGTGGTTATATGTGCTTTCATGACTCCGACTCTCAGTTCATGATCTAATCAAGTGCCACACAGGCCAATCTGCACAGTGTTGTCATGCACCCAGAAGGTACACGAGATGCCAATCAAATCGGACGGGGGGAGACTGGCAGCAGCAGAAACAAACTGATTCTGTGTTTTCTCCTCCTCTCTGCTTCTCTTCTCCATCTCCTATAGAGCTTCCTGGAAGGCCTGTGATTGGCCGCCTGTCTGGGCAGTGATAGCAGCCCTGGAGCCGAGGATGATTGATGATGGCGAGGGCAAGGCCGAGCACTGGCAGCATAAAGCCCCATAGACGCCTCAATAAAGAGCCTGGCTAGTGGAGAGCCCGGGCCCCGCTCAATAGGGCCCCTCCGCCTCCGAGGACCCACGGCTATGAGGAGTGCATGGAGAGACGGGGAGTGAGGGAGAGGAAGAGAGGGAGAAGGAGAGGTGCTCTGTTGTTGGATAATCCGTTTAAGCTATCGAGCCAGCAGCCGTCTGAGGCTGGATAAGTGCAGCGACGGATGTGTGTGGGGTGAAAATAGCAGGGGTTGGCTGGTGGAGTGCTGGAGGGGGGGGATGCAGGGACGCTGGAGATGGAAAGAGAGAGAGAGAGAGAGGGAGAGATGGATCATCCAGTCCCAGGATGCATAATGGGGGGGAGGGAAGTGGATGAAGCAAACTGGAAATGAGATCTGCAGGTTGCTTTTCACACATGCAAGAGATGACCACAAAAATAAGTGATTAGTGGCTGAAGTGAGTGATAAGGCCTCTGTGGTGCAGCCGTCATTCAGCCCACAGATGCATAGCTGTGCTGACCTTTGCTTCGGCAGTTCAATGAGACCCTGCGAGGTTGGATTCCTTCAGTGCTGCGTCCACTGCTGTGGCCCCAGACCGCATGCAGCCCTGTTGTAACCCCCAGTGCACAGCAGCTCTGAAAAGCACAATTAGGAAGCAATCTGCTCCCACCAAGCCGGCTTTCAGAGACTCCAGCGTGGCTACACGGTGTCCTGCAGACCGTCCTGGCTGGAGGCGGCCGGATGGAGGCCGGAGAGAGCAGAGGGGACCGGAGAGTGATGGCGTCAGCGTCGCCCTTTGGTCTGCAGAGTCCAGGGAGATGAAAAATGAGGAGTCATTAGAGCCCCTGCATGTTGCACTGAAGTCAAGACAACGAGAAACAAGCTGGATGAAAGCAGCAAATATCTGAGTTGTTGATTATTTCAAATAAAATGAGCTTTAAATAAAAAATGTATTTACCTCCAACATCCTTGGGACAAATTCCATTTGTATTTTATTCTACAGTTTTTTGTATCATTGCAAAGAAGGATGTTGATGCTACTCATGTTGTGTCTATGAAAATAAATCTACCAAAGTTTTAACAGAACTTCTGCTCTTTTCATTTCTTCTCTTTTCTACACTGCTTGTGGAGATACAGTTGATGTAAAGCTATTTTTAAGTCTTATGGGTGACATCCAAGTAAAATCTCCGATCATCTGAGAAAAATCCAGATAGAATCTCATCCAGTGTCTTTTTTAAATCGACACCAAAAGAAAGTGTAAGAAGAAAAATAGGTTTTGCTTTTATTGCTTTACTGCTAGAGTCCAGATGACAACATCCCAAAGTAAGACCGGCCTGAGGTTTGGAGATGAAAATCAATGAGAACTGAGACAAATCTTTGAGAAACAGAAAATGAGACGTGTATCAATGAACATGTGTTGTTTTTTAATATTAATCGTTTTGGACAACACAATAAGAATTCATAATGAGGAAGTTTCAACAAAACAAGTGAGAGACTTTCCAAACATATCCTCAACACAAAGTTGCATTCAGATTATAAACCTGTATCCTCCACGATCAAAAATGAATCTCTCTATTCAAAGTTATTTAAGAATTAAGCTGTAGACGTTGGTTCAGAACAATAAGCAAATCTGTTAGGCAGCTTCATACTGATCATCCAGAAATGTTCATTAAATTACAATGAATGAGGATTTGCAGTTAAAAGTCTCTTCAGAGTATCAGGGTGTTTGGATGAATGATAAACCTGCAAAGAACTGCAGACCTGCAAAACAAATTAAACAGAAGAGATCAGGAAATAACTGAAAATATGAAGATTACAATAAAAGATTCCAGATTTATAGATTTGGGTCTAAACCAGAGACCCAGACTGTTCAGGTTCAGTCTGACGTGACGTGCTCCTCATCATCCCTGCGTTTTTTTGCCTCATTATTAAGTTCCGTGATTCGAATCAGTGACTTACACCATTTACTAATGAACCTAAAACTAACAACACATTACATCTTATTGCTTTACAGCCAATTAAAGCCACAGAAAAATCTGCAGCAGCAGTTCAAACGCAATGGGTTAATGAGAGCGGAGCAGTCAAACGTGTCCTCATTGATTTGTGATTAGTGTGGGGGCTTATTCATGGGGTATCCATAACTTGATTCTGCCTCAGATTCTAATTGCCTAATTGGAGTGATTATTTAGCAATGGGGAAACATTCCACCTGCTCCTCCTCCTGATACTTCTGGAATCAACAGTCTTTAGATCAAGTTGACGTACACAGCTTCAACATCCCCAGAGGTGGAAGAGGAACTCTTTGTCTAACAGAGTAGAAATACAAGTAATTTAACCGATGTTTTATCTGCAGATTACACCAAAGTTTCATCAGTAAAAGTGAATACCCCCTAAATTGTGTTATTTTAAATCAACCTTTTACTGCTGTAGCTGCTCAAAGGGAATTTGGTTTACTTTATTTACAGCAGTTAGTTCCAGTGATTCTCAATCTGCAAAGGTTCACGAGAACATCAGATCAGTGAATACACTGAGAATGTTTCTGTTATATTTAAACATCACAGTTATTCATGACATTATGAAAAACAGATATGTGAGTTGTAATATAATTGTTTTATATGTAGATACACTGTATTGTGTTTTTTGTCTGTTGTATTTGTTTGTATAAATAGTGAAACCATATCTTTTCACAATCTTGAACTGCTCTACAACATGAATCTGAGTAATTATCATAAACTGAAACAGTAAGATGTATTTTAGGAGATGATCACATTCTCTAAATGTAAAATCCTAATAATAGAAATAAATCTGTTCAACAAATGCAAATGCTTTGTCCTTCAAAATAAGGTGAAGGACTAATATCTTTCTGCAGTTTATTTCCCTTATTCAATTTATTCCCCTTTAGCCTACATTACCCACGATGCAACGGGTGCAGCCTCCAGCTGTTCAGGAAGAGATGTGGTTGTGTTGCATCAGCAGCGATTAATGGAGAAGCTCACTTCTTTATAACTTCATGTTGTTCTCGATTCAAACTCAGCTTCTTCAGTCCCAATTGTATCTGCCACAAATTTCAGAAATGACCTGAAAACACTTTGAGGTATTTTTCTAAATAGGTGTAGAAGGTATGTTGATGTATTTAGTTACCTTCCACCACTGCTCCTCTGTTCATGTTTCCAAAAGGATGTCTGAAGTTAAAATGAAGCCAGAAAACACAGCTGTAAATTACAGATCTATAGATGTATGTATCTGAAATGATTCCTCTGTGTGACTGACGTGGAAAATGTCTGTTTACGTTCAGTGGGAACAGATCCAGTCCTGCATGGCTGCTCGGGTGGAGCCATTATCCACGTCCTTATAATTTCATTCTGCACCTGTTGTTGTTGTTGTTGTGTGTTGTTGGTGGGCAGAGGTTGACTAAAGGCCGAGGCCGATCCCAGCCACCGGCGTTGGCCGCATGGGGAAATGTTGGCAGGCGAGCCAGGGAATAATCATAGGCTAATCTGATTTCCAGCTCTGATAATGGAGGCCAGGCTAAATAAGAAAAATTCCAGGCAAATTTGTACAAATGAAAAAGGATTCCTCCTGACATAATGGCACGGTGCAAGGCAGCCTCTAATGAGCAATAATCTGTCTAAGAGCTTCTCTCTCGGTTTCTCCCTCCATCTTCTATCTCATCCCGTCTCACCCTCATCCCCCCCCCCCCCCCCCCCCCAGCTCTCATCAGCTTCTCCTCTTTTCCTGAGGAGGTGCTTGTCACAGCCGTTATGACACAGAGACAGAGGAGAGGCTGGAGGAGGGAGATCCTGACATGAACCGCTGGGTTTAATAATGGACACGGCAAAATAGAATGAAAGATTTTACTTTATAGGAAATATGTGGAATATAGCAGAGTAGAGAAGATTGATATCACTTTTATATTTTTGTGATTGATGGAACATAAACAAGCATTTTCCCAAACTTACTATAAAACAATGAGGAAATTACGATTCAACTTGAAACAGTGGAATAAGATATGAATAAGAAAAAAGGGAACAATTAAAATTAAGGTGGAACTCTTAAACCAAACTACTAAAACAATTATATGTGTTTCAACCTGTGCTGGTTAGACAGACCCAGATCAGTTCTGTGTTGTGCTAAGCTGACGAGCTGTCGTGTAGATATGAAAGTGTTCTCCCTCGTCTCACTATTTAAGAAAGGTTTATTCCTACAATAGTCTTTTGAATAAACTGAACAAATTTACAAGCGTAGAGAGAAACGTTTTATGTTCAACACAAAATAACTTGTTCTTTACATCTGCAAAAGCTCTCTCGATTTCATTTGTATGAAAATGCCTCATCAGCGTTCGAAAGAGACTTAAAGTCATGTTCACTCAATGTTGTGGTCATTTTAGAAAGGTGCACAGTTTGTGGTGCTGTTGAACTGTGTTGTGTTTGGGGTATTTTCTCTGTCCTCACTGGTAGCAATGGTTTGGAAACTCTCAGGGTCGGTTGTATCTTTACTTCAAACTGTGTAGACACAATGCTTAGACACAATTTACTGAGAAAATGTGATGCTTCTTTGCAGTTTAAGGTCAAAGGTTAAACATTAAATCCTGTAAGTCTCTTCATTTATGAAATAAACAAAACACAAGATCACCTGTTTCCCTCAAGTTTTATTTGTATAGCACCAAATCACAAATCACATTATCTCACGACACTTTACACAGATCGGTCGAAAACCTGAGAAAAGCCAAACAGGAGGAAATCCTCCAACAGATCCCGACTGGACGGCTGGGGTGAGGGGGGGGGGGGGGAGAGATATGAGAGAGAGACCAGGAACAACTGTAAATAGCTGAGTGTGTTATTGTACACCAGGATTTAACTACAGGTCGGGAAACACACAGCTGAAATGGCAATAACACTGAAGTATTTCTTCTTCTCCAGCAGCGTAGACTGAACTGTAATATGAGTTATAACATCACAGTCCACAGCAGCAGCAGCAGCACGAAGACAATCTTAACTCCATAGAAAAATAACACCCCTCTCCCCCGCCCTCCCTCCCCCCTCGGCAGCAGAAGCCTGGCTCTGTGTTCCTGACAACTTTCCATAAATTATTGGAGATTTTCATATTTCAAATTTCATCTGCATTCATGCGCAGCAGCCAGGGCCCAGCGGAGGCCAGCGTCAGGGTGTCGGGTGTGGAGGCAGCAGCAGCAGCAGCAGCAGCAGCGGCCCCTCGGTAGCAGCGCTGCCACCGGCTGCCTGGCTCGGTGGCCCCAGAGACCCTTGGCTAATTGAATTGCATCCCCTGATTAGATTATCCTTGCGGCAGCTTGCTGCCAATCTGAAGTATGGGTGCCTTCTATCCTACTTAACCCTTCTGCCCCCCACCCGCTGCTGCTGCAGGCATAGACACACACACACACACACACACACTTGCACTCTCACACACACACAAGGCAGAGTGCCCAATATATTCAGGGGCCATCAAAGTTGGCCGGTTTTGTTATTTTTCTTTTGCATTGTCTTGCCTTGTAAAAGTGGCCATCTTTCAGCGCCTGGCCCTCACCACCACTCGCTCTATGCCAAACAGCCGACCCTGGCAAACTGCGGGTGTCATTACTCCAAGTTTGTTTTTCTGTTTGTTTTGCGTTTTGTTCAGCGGCTGCGACGCCAACTTTCTGAGGGAATGGATTTAACTGTGGAGACAGAGCTGCTGCATCACCAACGCGCAGCTTCACACTCGACAGGGATCAGTGACCGATGCTGAGATTTACTGTTGAGTCCATTTCTCCAGTGAAATTGAGTTTTATACCGATCAAAACTTAAGTATCCTCTGACTTTGTGGTTGTGTTTTAACAATAAACCTTCATTGTTATTGATGGATGGACCATGTAATGCATATATTGTCTGCCTTTCTTGCATTTGCTAACTGCTCACAACATTTTCTAGTTTCTAATAAATGTATTCTATATTATGTTTTTCGCTATGTGACTGTGTTAATGTGTTTTAACTTGAAAACCTTTTTTTGTACATTTTGTAATACACATTTAGTAACAAGCTTGTCTGTAATATAAAGAAAAATAGGTTTTGTCATGTGAAATTATTACATTATAAAATGGATATTATTGTTTCCCACAATCAAGTAATAAGACTTGTGAATGAAACTATTCGACATGACATGAATTTGTCAAAAATAGTTGCAAAATTCACATTCTACATTACAGTCAAAATGATACATAATAAAAAACAATAGCCAATAGATTACACTGAAAAGGTCTGTTGTGCGTATTTAATATGTAATTTGTGATATTTTAGAGACTTTACTCAAGTAAGTTCAATGAGGTATGATTGTAAAATGTACTGTTACTCTAATATTTGAATCAGAATATAGTTTTCATAACTGTACTGACCACCAAGCAATACACATTATAAATGAAAAAGCAACAACCGTGATAATTTCTGATGCTGACAAACGTTTCTTTTTTAACAGTCATGTGTGTAAACGTTTTTAAATCAAGATCAGTTGAGAAATGCACTTTAATGCTGATCTTAATGATCTGTACCAATAATAAAAAGTGCAACAGACACGTTTACTGACAGAAATGTATTTTTAAGTGAATCTTGTGATGTTCTATAATTGTGGATTAAAGCTGTCAGGGTAATTCATCAATCCATGTCATTAAAAACACATTGTGTTGTATCTTTGGACAAAGAAATCCAAGCAAACATCACAAATGGACTCTCGCCTCATGACCTGGCAATGACTGCAAACGCTGCCTCAGTCCCCCCCCCATCCAGCCCCCCCAGTCTCTAGGACTCGTGCGTTGCCACATTTCGGTTTTGGGCCGATGCATAACCCAGATGAATACAACTGTTCGCTGAGAAAAAAGTCATGTTCTGATGTAATTATCATCTATTGCTTCCTGTAATCACATCAAATCTCTTTTGAACAATAATCTCATGGTGAAACTCTGGGATCTGAACCCTCCTCCCTGTTTATTGTTCTCCACTCCAGTAAAACACAATTCAATTGAGGAGCCAGCTATTAGATTTTTCGCTCTGTAGAATAAACCGAAATCGTATTCTTGGTGGAAATTATCAATACGTCTTGCGGAGTGAAAGTAAGAAGACGGAGCAAAAGTATATAGAGACCAGGCAGAGAGAGAGAGAGAGAGAGAGAGAGAGAGAGAGAGAGAGCGGGAGGGTGAAACAGATGAAAGATGAGGAAGAGTGGATGGAGAGACTTTCACCAACTGGAAATTTATTGACATACTGAGGTCAGATGTATAAACTACCGTTTGCAAATCACATCAAAACTGCAAAAATACTGCTGCTTCAAACAAGATACTTTATCGTGAGCCTGCTGAACCCATGAGAGAAAGTACTTATTGAAATGTGGAGCAGACGTCTTGTACGTAAAAATAAATTTTTTAATGTTGCAACTAGTAAAATAAATTAAGCGGAAATTGCCTTTTTTTTCGTTGCACAGAAATTAAAGCCAAAGTTTTTCAGAGAGCACTCAGCCTGAAAAGTTTCAAAAGATATGAGGCTCATTTATCAGATCAATTACGGCGTCAACAAAAGAACAGGGAATATTGCAGTGGGTTTTTTTTTTTATGTTCTTACACCGAACAAAAAACAATAACTGTGCACCAACATAGCTGCAGTTCAGACTGATATTAGATCAGTTTCCTTTCTCCTCTAAGTGATCGTGACAGAATCTGAAGATAAAACAAAGTCTGACTTACAGATTTGGAAGCGATTGCTGCAGTGTTTTGCATCAGTGCTGTGAAATATTGATGACATGCAGAGTTTGAGGCAAAGCAATAGCTGTTATCTGATCAGTGGAGACACTGACAGTAAACATGGGCGGGTGAAGATATGAGATTTTTTTTTTAAAAGCCAGGGATTCTGTGTCTGCTAATAAGATATTTAAAAAACAGACAACAATAGCAGAGCTACCTCAGGCTATGGAGGTCAAAGGTCAAAGATCTGTCCCCAATGGATCAAACGCTGTGGCTCTAACAAAAGCTGGTTTTGTTTTCTTCTATGAAAATAACAATAAACCAATTTGACTGATTGTGTCCGTTTCTTTGACAGCTAAACAAAAAATATATTGATTGACAGCAATTAATGTTAATAGATAAAATCTTCTAATTATGGGATTATGGGTAATTTCAGCCCTCGTTTTGGTCTTTATTGCGAGAATTAAGGACAGAGGTAATATCTTCAGTATCGTTTCATGAGGTTTTTGGGATTTTTAAAGCATTAGCATGTGTGGCTAAGATTATAATATTAGATAAATAATGTTCCACAGTCAGACCTTCAAAGTGCTGTCAGTGCAGGGAGATGGTCAGAATACTGCATTACCCATGAGCCTCAGCTGGGGAACAAAATGCCATGGTCCCTGAATTCATCCAAAATTGATCCAGGATCCAAACCTGAATCGGTTCCAGCAGCAGATTGTTGGTTTTCTGAATCTTTAGCTTCTGTATATGATACTTAATTTTGTCCTTTAGAAGAATAAATGGGACTTGATGTTCCCATTATATCTCAACACAAGGGTTTTCTTTTGTTTCACAATGAGGGACAATTTTAATTTTCACCCAAATCTGAGTAGTTTGCAGTCATTTCAAACTACGATGTAGAAATGTGTTCACCTGTTTGTGTGGGAGCTGGAGGCTGAGGATGCTAAGGCATGCTCAGGTTGGCAGCCTCCCTGCCTCCCTCCCTGGCCCTCCGACCATCCATCCGTCCAGCCGGCTCTCCTGAGTCACTTTTCATAATTATTGAATTACATTCCTGGCAACCCATTAAGCAGGACATTCTCTTCTTAACCACCTGCTCTCCCCCCCTCCTCCACCCTATTTTACGCCATCAATCTTTCAGCGTTACCGGAGCCCCTAAAAGCTTTCTGACTGCTCTATAATGGGGGACAGCGCGGGGTCAGGGGGCGCTACAGGACTGTGTGCTCAGAAGCAGTGATGCCTCAGCATTCGGGTGGGGAGAAGGGGCGGGGGGGTGGTGTGAGGGGGCAGCAGGGGTCACTCTGTGTGGCCTGGCTGTAAGAGGTCACTGGCTGGACCTTTGGCTCCAAACTAGAGAGAGAGAACAAGTTTGTATGTGTCATTATTTGACTGTGCGTGTGTGTGAGTGTGTGTGTGTGTGTGTGTGTGTGTGTGTGTGTGTGTGTGTGTAAGTGTGTGTGTGTGTGTGTATGTAGCTAGTTCAGGTGCTTCATAGATAAAACTGAGCTCATGTCAGATCCCATAAATCGAACATGTTCAATACTTTAATAGTTTCTATCACATGCAGTTATTTATACTCTTGTGATGAACCAACGTTTTCTCGGTCTCTCTGTGCTGATTTCCTACATTTCCCAGAATTTAACATCGTCCAAATACGATGACAATATCAAACAGTCACACTACAAAGCCAACCATTAACTGACCTGGAGCATTTTATTGTTTCAAGGAGCAGAAATACATTTTCCCTTTTCAGCTTTTAATCCAATACGAACGAGACGTCCACAAAGTGCTCAGACAACTTTTAATGGGAACTAAATTGAACAACATTTAATGTAGATTGGAAAACGCTGAAGATGATGTAATCAAGAGCTCGATACAGTACTATATATGATATCATTTAAATGTGAAAATAGTGGTTATATTATACAGTGGTAGTACATTATGTTACATTGTGAAGAAGTAAAATGATAGAGAGGAAAAAGTCACAGACAGGTGCAGTTCTTTATTGCATATCAGGTCACCTCATTGGGTTTTATCACTTAGTTAACATTATACCCATGGTTTTCCTGAAATAGTATAAACTCTAAATATAAATACCAAATGTGATCTGATCTGTTTCTTTCATTGAATTATATAAGATGTAAATCCTTGGATCCTCTCTGGTTCCACACATTCAAAGATGCATCTCAATTTACAGTGTTAACAGCGAGAAGGATAATATTCTTCTGTTCAGTATAAAAGTGGCATCATTAAACATGTTGAGACGCTGAACTCATGAACACCAGAACGTTTCTGACTTGCAGGGAACCTCCCGGACATTAATGTATGTCCGGGAGGTTCCAGTCAAGTCAATGTTAAGTGAATAGTAAGGTTCGGGTTTGACTTTACCCTGCTGCTGTATCGAGCCGCCTGTCAATACGACTGCAGGGGAAATCTATAGAGCGGGTAAATGTTATCACAACATCCGTTTGTGGGCGTGCACGTTCACTCATGCATGTGAAGCTTTAAAGGGCTGAATAATGTGTTTTGTCATTTACCATTCACCTCCTCTTACATGGCTGTGTTCTACAAATAGAGAGTGTCCAAGATGGAGAGTGACACAATGTTCAGAAGATCCTTTGTTTACGTTCACACCTAAAAGTCTGAATCGTGATCCAAACCAATGTTCCTTTGTTTGTTACATTGGCAGGTATCATTTTGGTTGAATTGAGAAAAGGCATGAACCAGTTCTCTTTGTTTGTCGTTTGAACTTTATAACGTAGGAGGTGAGGACTGCAGCAATCCATCCGGCAGCGGGTCTGACAATCTCACCAATCCAAACCAGTCGGACTTCATTTGTGTCTGGATCACAAACGAGAAGCCAGAAGGTCCGCATCCAACAACATGGGTGTGGAAGTTTCCTAAAAAGCTGCAGAGTGGATCTCTGTGAGTTTGAACCAGTGGTCATGTACAACATGTGAATGAGCTGCAGGTCCTGACAAGTGTAGCTGAACCAACGCGTTCGAGGAGTAAACAGTATCAGTGCAGATGGAGGGCTCGTGCCTCACCTCACAGCATGCCGCTCATTACCCAACGCTCAGATCCCAACACCTATTATTCACCTCTGACAGCTCGCTGTGCTGCATAAAACAAACACACACTTCCACACACATGCACACGCTAATCTGTGTGTGTCGCCGCACACGCACTCGAGAACACGTGTACACGTAAAGTAACAGGCTGCTGTGAATACATACATATACTTCACAGCTCCTCAAATCCCTTATAACCCACAGTATGGACACATAGAGCACTGCATACTAAAGTGACCTTGCAGAATATTCTTAAACATATGCTACACACACACACACACACACACACACACACTCTCTCAGTGAGCATATGAGTAATGAACAACCTTAATAACACCTCCAACTTTTCCTCTTCTTCTCTCTGCTGGCTGTTTAAATTCACATCCCCCTTTAACGTCGCTCTAATCTCATTACAGCCGGCTAATAGCTCTCCTTCTGCTCCTCCCAGACGCTCTGCCCAGACCTTGGATAACACACACACACACACACACACACACACAAACACACACGTTCAGAGTGTGCGTGCTGCTGCTGCAGAGGAGCTGCATCTGCAAAGTGTGGCCCAGGGAAAAGAGCTGAGAGGAAGCGAGAGAGGGTGAAGTTGGTGTGTGGTGTTTATATGCATGCGGGTGAATGTTTTTTGTGGGCGGGGGGGGGGGGGGGGGTAGGAGGAGAGGGAGGAGTGGGTGATGGTGGTGGATCAGCAGCCAACTCCACTCTCTCTCTCTTTCTCTTCCCTGCAATACCAGCGCCCCCCCCCCTCCCCCCTCCTCCCCTCGAGTGAATCTATAGGGAGGGAAGGCAGAGACAGGTGCATTTCTCCACAAATTGAGTTAGCCAAGACATGCCACATCCAATTGGGCCAAATTGATGTGAGAGTTTGTGATGTCTGCCGTGGGTATTACAGCAAAGGTCAGTGTGCCGAGACAATGACATCAATCTGGTCCACGTGGCCGAGCACTCGGGCCCCCGCCAGCCTCCCTGATTCAGATGCAAACCTGCAAACAGAGTCAGGGGAAGGAGAGGGCGGACGAACGCCGGTCGCAAACTGGTGGGCATTTTGTGATTGCTTTTGAATGGGAAGCAAAACAAGAAGTCGACACACCCAGGTTGTTGCCTCTGAATGACACATGCAGCTGGTGTTGTTCGGTGAATACCAAAGAAATCCATGAAAACCGATGCTTGGATTGTAAAGCCCAAAAAGCGATCAAGGCCTCAAAAGGATCTGGATACTGGGTTTACTGCAAAACTTCAAGAAACCAGTTGACAGAATGTTATTCTCCATCTGTGATGTGGCTCCATCAGCAAACAACCTCAGTCTGTGGCTAAATTTCCCAAGTGGCAGCAAATCAAATCACAATTATTCAAAATACTTTTCCCGTTTGACATCGAATATCAAAGTGTTGTATTTCCCCATAGCATTGCACGTTAGCATTCAGGACGGCCATGGTGTGTGTCCTGTGAAATGAGTGTTTATAAACTTTATCACGCTGTACAGAAATGAAGCCAAAATATCCCGGAGACTGCGGCTGCCATCTTACACTGGTGACATCACTGGAGTCAGAGTCTGTGCAGCTGCAGTGTCGAAGTCCCACCCACGCACATGCCTGACCAATTGTGAGCCAGTCTCAGCTGTCAATCATGACATGTCACCCCATCTCAAACAAAACTCACCAGAAACACGAACACTTGAACAACTACTACTACTTTGACTTTTTGACACTGACCCATGTCCCATCCGCTAACATGGAGGAGGCAAGGTTTATCCCCTACACTGCAGCCAATCCACAGAGGTAAGGTATTTTTGCTTCACTTTATGATTCTAATGGTTTTTTTCTAGATCCATGTCTCATTCTTCCACCAAGTTTTGAGGAAATCTGTTCTGTAGATTTCATCAACCAACCAACTAAACACACAATCAACCAACCAACCAACAAGAGAGACAATTTACCAACCAACCAACCAAACGCCTTGCTCAAAGGTGCCTGGACAGCAGATTCTAACTTTCCTTTTCCTTGGTTGTGCAACTACAACCATACTTTACTAAATCATCACTAATAACATCAATAATAATCTACGTCTGTTTCTCTAGGTCATGATGTCCATACTACGTGTTCTACTCATACATCATTACTCCATCCACTTGATGTTTACGCCACATTGTCTTGAGTCCACAATCGTACAAATTCTTACGGCGTAATTTTCCCTGCAAACACACTCTGCCTGTCAATTTCAGGTCCAGCACGTGAGTGGCAGTGGTTTAAGGCTCTTCGGCCTTGACTCTCAGGAAATCCAATAGAAACTTCATCATGCTGTCACCTCTGCCGGGCCCGGCAAAGCCAGATCTAAGGGGTATGGCTTTCATCCCACCTCTATTCAGAGAGCCATTCTCTTTGATCACATTAGCGTTATTGCTCCTCTTACGGTTCCCTCCGTCTTCTCACTGCTACTCTCTATCTGCCCGAGGCTATTGGTTTTCATTCTGCGGCTTCAATCTGGACCTGGACCAGGCCGAGCTCGACCAGCTTACACTGACGTTAATTCATATAAAAGCTATATGAACAGCCAAGTTCCACTCCTTGCTCCACAGGCTCACTCAATCTACGGGACATAGCTCTTGACGGAGAGTATTAAGAGGTAAATAAACAGCCATAATAATTTACGGATGAATGTAACAATAACTACACACGAGTGCTCCCGTGTGTTCAGGTTTGTTTGACCTGAAATTTACTTTAAGAAAACATCAAAACTTTGTTGATAAAAGAGGGATGTTTTTAAGTGAAGGGTTCCCTCAACCCACCAGGGGGCAGAACCACGGAAGCTGCTGCGCTGTTCACTTTCTTTTAATTTTAACTTTGTTTTTCACCAGGCGACTAATTTTACAATAAACTATCTGCAAATCACCGGTCAATTAAGGACAAGTCATCATCTGCTCGGGTTTCTGGAGCTCACGGGATCCAGGGAGAGGGTTTCAATTCATCCCCGGTCACCAGAGTCCCAGACTGGAGATTTGTCTGAGAGGCAATTTACTGTCATTTGCTGGAGAGCGCCGGCCTGATGCATAAACATCGTTCTTAATATGCCAATTCATCATCGGGCAGCCAGGGGGATTCTGGGTGTGTTCTGATCAAATTTGCACCCAGCGATGATGAGGGGCATGTTGGTTTTGCTGCAGAAAAGTGCAGATCCAGCTATTTGTCACGTCAGGCTCACACACGGGAGGGAGGATGCTCAGCATAGAAATACAAGAGATAGAAAAGAGGCGTACCTCAGCAACCTTGCAGTCTCCTTTTGTGCAGCTAAGACAGATGGAATAAATTTGCCACCGTGCTGGTAAATCGGTGAACTACTTTAGTTCAGACTGAAATATCTCAAAATCTACAGAACAATTCAATTTTACACACATTTATGGTACCCAGACAATGAATGTGACTCACTGTGGTGACCCCCTCACATTGGCCTCATCATGAGGATATTGTTAAGCAGGGGCGTTGCAAAAGGGTGGGCGAAGCAAGCAATGGCCTGAGGCCCCCGAGCTGAGAAGGGGCCCCACAAAAATGGCTGATAATATTAGTCCACAGCAACAGCAATTGAGACAGTGAGAGCCCATTAGACACACTAACGTTCTGCCAAAGGCTTGATAATGTTGGGGACAGACGTAGGGCCCCCCAGGTCTGTTTTTCCTAGGGCCCCTAAAATCCCTCGAAGAGCCCCTGGTGAAATGTCACTCCAATCATTGGTGGTAAAGTCACTAATGTTCCTTATAAAATAAAATGACTTAGTAACTTACTATTTGTTAGTTTTGATTGTTATGACCGGATTTCTTTAACTCTGTAAAACTATCAATCGTATTTCAAATCTGATCTGCCAACTTCTCCTGTCAGTGTTTGTGTTCAGAACCATATCTCACCCACTTGCTATTGGAACAGTTAAGAATACTCTTGCTTTCTACTGTGGTCAGATAACACATCCTATGAACTGGGTATTTTCCCTTGTATACCTCCATTACTTATCTAAACAATTAGACTCATAAAAATGGAAAATGCAGACAAGCTACAGCTGTACTTTCTGATTTCATGTCAGAAAATTGTCCTTCAGAATTATTGTCATTACTTTCTTCAGAAATTCAATATACTGCTGTTGATAGTTATTGAAGCAACATATGGGTTTTCTAAGCCACAAGCAACGCAGCTCACCAACACTTATTGAGAAAAACACCCATTATCTGTGTCCCGGCCAGTTCTCGGTCCTCGTATCGATTTCCGTGGAACCATTGAATCTACGTCTTCCAGCTCTGCGGCGCGGCATCATCCTTCAGCGCCCGGAGAGCTGCCTTCTGGGAACAGGAAGTGAATCAGAGTCTGCAGTGGACAGGCACACGCTGATGACTCCCATCTGGCTGTTCTTTAAGTATTCCATCCAATCAAATTAGGCTTGATTGATCAACAGGCGCTGCCATTGGACGGTGGTCATGGTGATATAAATCACGCTGTCCCATCAAGGCTTCTCGGAGGGAGGGCAAGAGCATCCATGAAATCCAAGGACCTGGACATCCTCCGGGCTGATGTTGATCATTTGAGGTTTTCTGTGTTGGGAGTGATGATGCAACAAAACATCTGGGTGAAGAAATAGAGAGATTCATGTTATAAAGGTGGACAGATCAAAAATCAGTCACCTGGTATCATCACACCAAACTCAGGATTATATCAGATGTTGTTAATTCAAGAAATCCTCAAGGGCCACAGTCTTATCTCAATTAATCATCAATACTTTTCACTTAAATTCATTTCAACACCACATTTCTCCTTTGTGTTTGATGAGCTGCACAATAAAAGCTCAAGATAATGATTCTATCAAACTATGTTGGGATTAATAACTTACTTTATTCTTGTAATCGGATACAAGTCGGTGCCTTTGCTAAATTACGTTGTACTGGGGATAAAGTAAGATAAATAGTTTATATATTTTACCGTTAAAGTGGGTTACAAATCTCTAATATACAAATAAATCCAAAGCTAAGTGTGATGAAGGCTAGTATTAATTAAAACTGAAATAATTGTCAAATAATATCTGGCTTTTCCATTTTAGAAACACAACTGATCTCAAGTATCAAAGTACAGTCACTCAAGTACTATACATAAGTACACTTATCAGGTAAAGCAGCTACTGTACTCAAGTATTTCCTATTATTGTTACTTAGTAATTATATATCACTACATTTATTACACAGTTATAGTCACTGTTCACTTTGCAGATTCCAACCAGACATGATTAATACAACAACATTTGATCAGCGAATAACTTCTGACACAGTAGCAACGATATGTACTTTAATTCTCTACTTTTACTTTAAGGGAAACTTTTGACTACCAGATTTATAACAAACCATTCTACACTGTAATGTTTCTCCTTTCTGCACTGCTGTCGTCCAATAGCAGGATTTCTAACATGATTCTAGACAAAAGGGAAGGTCGAGCAAAAACACTTCATGTGTTAAAAGACCTAAATCAGTTTGACCTCAACGTGATAGAGTTCATTCACCATCAAGCGCCTGTTTATTTTACTTACACGTATGTACTGTGGGCATTTAACTTTATTTTTTAAAGTGCTTTCATCTGAGGTGTTTTCGGTCATGGTTGGTTTGACTGGATTCTGCAGCTGCGTCAAACCAACCAGTAGCTTTACTGGACGTTTGCTGATGTCAACAAACTTCACAAGAACCAATTAAGATAAAAACCTTGAAGTGGGACTATATCCTGAAAGGTGCAGCAGAACTACAGAGGTTATAGTGACACAGACACCAGTTAGACACACAAACACCTGAGTGGAATCAATCAACCAGCAACTCAGACTGTGTCTGGATGAACAATGGAGGCTTTCAGGCACTGAAGCTGATTTAAGGGATGTTGGTCCTGCAGTGATTAAAGCTTTATTCTAATATTAAATCATCACAGTCAACATGCAGCCTAATCTCTCCCTGATAAATTGTTGTGTTTGTGTCTCCGCGGGTCCACGGGGTCTGTGTGCGTCCTGTTGTGCATCTAAGTGGATGTGAGGCCCTTGTTGTGACTCTTTTGACTATATGGAAATCATAATTCACACGGAGCCGCCTGATGGTTTATGCAGATGGCTGCTGGGGGCTAAAATAAAAGAGTCTGATATGTACAAGTGTTCGGCCATAACACATGAAAAGAATATGAAATTTAGAGGGGGGGCGGGAGGCGAGACAAATTAGCAGCTTTAGAAAAGTGATAGCAGGTGTTTACATGTGGAATGTTTTGCATATTGTAATGTTGGAGTAGGGAAAAGTGTTGGGGGGGGGGTAATAAACATCACAATGCGTTGGACAATAATCAATATGACGCACAATGACCTTGACGTTTTATGATGGATTGGGAGACGTGGCCTACTGTAATTGCTGCAGCCCTCCCTCCTCCGTCCTTCTTTCCATCCTTCCCTCCTTTCAGCCGGACGCCTCCTCTCTCCTCCTCTCTCCCCTCTTTCTCTCCTTGGACATTAAAAACCGCTCCATCATTCTCGATGCGCCGCCTTGTCGCCTGCCGCTCAGATGACCATTAATCGCTTAATTCCAGTAAACCTACGTGCGCACAAAGGGCCGCTGTCTGCCGCTTAATGCATGTGTGATTAAGCTTTTAGGGCCGACCACACGGCATTATTAGCCAGCAGGTCCTTGTATAGAGGGGCCAAATGCCTTCAGGGGGCCCGAGGATGGTGCTAGGGAGGGGAGGGAGGGGGGGTGGATGTGGATGTGGATGTGGAGAGGGGAGCCAGGGAGTGTGGGAGGGGGGCCAAGTTAATGACACTGACCCTCACTTCCCCAACAGCTATTCAATTCAACAATAATAACGGGTCACGCAGCTGATTTATGGAGCCGGGGCTAATAATTGTCAATTGCTAATGCCCGGCTGTGGGGGGGAGTGGGGGGGCGGGGGCGATACCAGTGAAAATATGGTTTGACCCCCACATGGGGGCTGAAATGCAGGAGGCAAGAGAAAAAATGACAGATGATGTAGTTTTGTCCCCTTAAAGCTAAAACACAATGCAGGTTGGGAAACATGCAGTAGAGTCAGTGTGTATGTGTGTTTGTCCGTGTGTGTGTGTGCGTGTCCACATCGCTGCGATAAATTAATAACAAACCAAACAATGTGTCGTGGAGAGGCGGATTCAATTACTAAGTTTATTTACAGGGGGAAATCTCATGAAGGCCATTGACCAACGTTAAGCAGCGCGGGATGAAACGATGACAAGAGCCCCGATAAGAATTTAATTCCATCTCATTTCGGACGATTTTATGAATCAGATTCTTGAACACTGGCAAGAGATTTAATGATCACATCTTTGCGAAATCTTATTTCAGAAGCGGTCGATGGCATTTCTCTGCGTTAATGTCGACTTAGAGGTTGGAGTAATTTAGTAATTGATTCCTTGCCTTGGCTCGCGCTCGTGCCAAGGCCGCGTTCGAGGGTAATATGTTTCCTAATCTTATCCCCCGGAATAAGATTTTTATGTTAATCCGCTGGCTGAGCTCTCGGTCACTCGGGGAGAGCGGATAAAGGCGCGCAGGGGCCGGAGCGGCCGGAGAGACGAGGCGGGATCTGCAGGAACCGCAGGCTGCAGCATCTGGAAGAACAACAGGGAAGATTGAGACTGTAAATAACATTGAGGATTAAATATTTACCTTATTAATCTGCGTGAGAAAAAATCTGTTATTTCCACATTTATTGGCGAAATAAAAAAGGAGAACCTGACCCAAACAGCGCTTCACCTTATTTGTCAGTTTAACATTTAAAATGAGCTGCAAATATTCCACAATTACATTTAAGTATAAAATATAAACGCCATGTGTCACCAGCTGATCACCAGCACAAGACAGATCGGTGCCAGGGACAGAACAAAACAAGTCCCAACCAGCTTAAAACGCGTAAAAACACCAGTCTCCTTCCACACAGACTGAAACACTGACGTCTTTTGTGTCTTTTTTTTTTTTTTTTTTACTCCTCGCAGACACAGAGCGAAGGCACCAGCTTCTAATTGAATTTAGTTTCTTCTCCAGATGTCACTTTCCATCTGTGCGCTGAGAAACGCGATGCGCCTTTTTGCGCACCGGCCTGGAACACCTTAACGTCTGCTTTAGTCCCCCCCCCTCCCATTCAGCTGTGATGACTTAAGAGATCTAACAACTGCAGCATCACACAGAGCAAATATAAAAGCACTGATTGGTTCGTTTCTGGCTTAAAAACAACGTGATGTCTCAGGTCTCGTTCCACTGGTTTTTACAGATGAAATCTAGAAACCTTCGCCTTCATCCATTTCTGCCAAATTAAGACATCAAACTAAATCGTCACGGGAGCAGCCCCCCCCCCCCACCCCAGCCCCAAAATGATTTGTTTTTTGATCTGCCGGCGAGCCCCTCCCCTGCAACACGCGGCCTTATTAATAACCGTTTTGATAAGCGTAGGATCTCCTCGGGCGGAGGAGTGAGACATTGTCGGTGCAGTGTGACAGCGGGACCCTCCCATCGCTCGCTCGCTCTTTATCCTCCTCTGTTTCTTTGCGTTTTCGGGGGAGTGGATCCATCCAATCCATCCGGAGACAATGGCATTTTGTTCCTCTTATTGTCCACCCTGTCGACCCGCATTCCTATATTGCTGAGCAACGATAGTGCGCACTAAATGGAGAGGAGTTGCTCCCGCACACCGGCTATTGTGCGGCACTTGCCGGGAGAATTTAGGGTCTTGCACACATCGCATTTTCCTGATTTATTTAAGTGAAGGCGCATGGTTAAAGCTCTTCATTTGCCACATAATTACGAATTAACTGCAGCTTCCCCTTCAATCAAAGGGCCATTATGTTACTGTAAATCACTGGTTTTACGCAGCGCTCCAGGGCCACCAGGCCCATGTGGCAAGTAAACTGCCTGCACTGTGTTGCACCTTGCAAAAATCTCTCAAACACAAAAGAAAGACAGTTGAATAAAAAAATAAATAAACACATTTTATTGCAGCTCAGAGACGCGCCTGTCGGATTTAATATTCTTGCATCAGATGTTCCTCCCGTGGCTCCTCGGCCCACCCGAACCAGCTGAAATAATTAAAAGATGTTGAAACTATAAAAGAGGGGGCGTCTCAATAGCTGGTGGAGCATGGTGCAGGGACTATAGAGCGTCAGGATAAAGAGCGGCCTCAGTGAAAGAAACCGATGGCTAAAAGCTATAATTGTATTTGCCTCGGCGAAATATCAGAAAAGACTCCTCGTTTCTTTGAGCGTTATTAGATTAATTCCCAGAGATGGGTTCTTTTCTCGCCGCCAGACGCGTGGAGGGAGGACGGTGAACCATTTGGCTCTTTGGTTTCAATAATCAAATTAACCATTTGGTACAACTTTTGGGTCCCAGCTCGTGTGTGGAAGAAAAAGGGGGGGAGATAGAAAAAAAAAGAAAACATTTACATAATAGGAACCGGGTCGTCTCAAGAAAGAATTAACTTTTCCTTTTTAGTCTGGTTGATCTGTGAGAAGACAATGCGAGAAAGAAAAGAGGCAGAAACACACACTGCAGCACGTCAGCGATTGTGGAGGCAAAATAATTGATGGCGAATGTGCAGCGGGTCCTTCTGTGTTCTAACAGAGAACCTGGAGCTGCACCTCGAGGCCACATGCACGGAACGCCTGGTGCCCTATTCTGTGTTTGAGGATAAATTATAAAGCAAGTGAACAGTTCATTAGATTAAAGCCACATTTGAGTTGTGGAGATGAATATTAAAACCGTGAAACTGTGGTGAAAGGAATATCTTCCACCTGAATATCTTACTTTTTATAATAATACGGTTTAAAACTAAATTGACCTCACAAGCTTCTATCAGCATCATTCGTTTTTTTACACATAAACTCTCAATTATAAGGAATACATGTTTTATTTATTTTTAACTCCATCCTTCCTCGAATGTGATGAAAAATAAGATCAATACTGTGAAGGACAAATCAAATCAAAGCCAAAGAATCTATAACAACACTACGATAAATAAATCTAATAGGTTGCGAGACAAACGTTGATAATATCCAGAGTCCAAACCGATATCAGTGTCACAGGTATGATGAAGAAATCCTGAAACAAACACACAAACACGAGGTTAATAAAAAAGAATATGAGGATTTTTAGAGCCTGAGAAGAAGAAGAAGAAGAAGAAGAAGAAGAAGAAGAAGATGATGAAGATGAAGATGATGCAGATGAAGATGAAGAGCAGAACACAGATCAATCACTGACACACGACCGGGAGGTGAAGAAATTTAAAAATCAAACACTCATCGAATAAATCCAATTGCTGCGCCATCTTTCAAATTGCGTCTTTTCGCGTTTGGATAATTTGGATGAAGAAGAAGAAGAAGAAAGAAAAAAAAGCTTGAAACGAGGACTTGAACTCGGTGTCGGTGAGAAAAAAGCCGAAACAGAGAGAGTGTGTGAGCGCCATAGAAAACGCTTCACCTTATTACACAAACCGAATTAACCACTCAGCCAATATAGTGCAGCCTAAGAGGTCCGATGAAAGCCTCACCAGTTCGTTACTTTCATTACCAAGATGTTATTTGCCCAATAAACGAAATAATGAAAGTAATAAAGACAATTACAAACTCATTTGAATCATAAGTACAAAAAACAACACAGTTTAGCAGAGGTGCAGGAAGAGATTCAGGAAAAAGAAAAACTGAATGAACCCAATAAATCTGTTTATTACTCTGCGTAAAAGTGTCACATCCAGGGCTGTAAACCCCACAGAGACAGTTCCTGAGTTTCATTTCAGGTTTAGTTGCTGCGCAGAAATTGCAATGTGCTCATTTAAATGTTTGAAATCCTAATTAAAGCAATAACAAGTCATTAGTTTGAGGTGAGATGAAACAAACAGAAATCAATGGGGAAAGCGTGTGGCAATGGTTTTGGATGTGATTGGTGCGCATGAGGGGAAATAAACCCGGAGAAGCCGTTTCCTTGCACGTTCAGTGTTAAAATTGTATTTCTGTCATATGAGGAAAATTTTAAATGAAATAGTGACATGGAATAATTCACCCACATGCAGATTACATGAGTGTTTCTGTGGTTTTTACTCCAGTTTTTCTCGAGAGAAAAGAAGAAAACGAGCCTCGTGAACTTGATTGTGATGAAACTACATATTTTTCTGCCACCAGCCCTAACGAGTCCTGCTGGATGATCGTGCCCGTGTTCCGGCTGCCCTCCTCGGGGGAGAGACCACAGTCAGAAGCCGCGGTGAAAAGCGCCGGAGCAGACGGACGGAGAGAGGAGGCACGAGGGGGGGAAATACTCTGTGAAATCCTGCCCAAGGTATACGGTCGCTTAAAAGGCTTAAAAGCTTGGAGAAAATTGGATCAGGGAGAATCGTCACCCAACTTTCATTATTTCCAAGTGGTGTGATTGAATTAAAGGGCAAGATGGTGGTTGGAGAGGAGTGGGGCGGATGGGTAGAGGGATGGAGGGATGGAGAGGTGGAGGCGGTGGAGGGGTGCGTAATGGCGTGGTATTAAATTCTAATTAGAGATGCAGGGGATCAATGATAGGGAGGTTGGACAGCCCGGGCCCCCAGTGCCAGCCCAATAGACTGATGAGTTATTGTCATGTAAAAAAGCGCTAGCAATAAGACCAAACGCTTTGCTATTGTCCAAGCGGAAAGAGCCAAGTTTATTATGAGGACTATATGCTCTAGAGACCTCGGGCTAGGCGGCTCTTAGGGGGGTTTTCATAAAACAGGGCTAGGTTCCTATAAAGGAGGCCAGTTTTGGAGCAGGCGCTGAGCAGTGAGCATCTACCCACCGTCCAGCCTCCTCCAGTCCAAACCAAATCCGCTTTCCCCCAAACTCAGACCGCGCGTCCTGCTCGCTTCCAGTTTTTTTTTATTATTTATTTTGCTCCTTTCCAGGGAGGGTCGGTGATTTTTTTCCCGCCGCTGTTTTTTTGGTTTTCTCGGGGAAGTGCAGCTTTCTAACTCCACCGAGCCTTCTCAAATGTATAAAATGGAGTATTCTTACCTAAATTCCTCTGCCTACGAGTCATGTATGGCCGGGATGGACACGTCGAGCTTGGCATCGGCCTATGCGGACTTCAGCTCGTGCAGCCAGGCCAGTGGTTTCCAGTACAATCCCATCAGGACCACGTTCGGGGCCACCTCCGGCTGCCCGTCCCTCACGCCGGGGTCCTGCAGCCTGGGGACCCTGCGGGACCACCAGAGCAGCCCGTATGCCGCAGGTAAGCAGCGGCTCCGGAGCCACAACCCCGACGTATTATAGGACGCCTTGATTGCATTTGAAAATGGAAATGTGTTTAGTATTTACCAAACGAAATTTGCTTACACAAATGAAAGAATTTATCACGTTAGAAGCGATTGCAGGCAAGCGGTAATTCGGTTACCGGGTTATACTATCCCAGTCACACCCAAAACCGCCAACAGAATTATCGTAAGCTGCCAAAATGATAGGCATAATTTATTTACTTTGCGATGAGACATAAAGCTTCGAAAATAATTAGATAACCAAAGACTAAAGCTCATTATTGACACCGATTCGGAGTTACAGTAGCTGCACACGCGGGGCTGGATGGGAACATTATGACAAGTTCTCAAACTCGAGCCTCGATCTGAGCAGCAACAATTAGTTTAACATTACAATTAACCGCATCACGGGTCAGCAACGTTATCAATTCACAACTAATTCAACCCGCAACCGCGCGTGTAACCGGATTCAAAGCTTCGGCTCAGCGTCCTTAACCGGATTTTACACAAAAATATCGAATTTGAATTTACTTCCACTTGACAACACACACACACGCGCTGCTCTTACTGATAAGCCCTCTGCTGTACTTCGCACGTCTGATGGTGACATTTCTCTTTTCTGTTCCCAGTTCCATACAAACTGTTCACGGACCACGGAGGACTGAACGAGAAGCGGAAGCAGAGGCGCATCCGGACCACGTTCACCAGCGCCCAGCTGAAGGAGCTGGAGCGGGTGTTCGCGGAGACGCACTACCCGGACATCTACACCCGAGAGGAGCTCGCACTCAAAATCGACCTGACTGAAGCCAGAGTGCAGGTACACAGCCGTTCTCCAGCTCCGCGCAATTACCCACATTTACGCACGGGTGGATTTATTATGCAAACAACATTTTAAAACATAATCCCTATTTTTTTTAACAGTTTGTAGTTAAGTTGAATGCCTTCAAGTGATGCTTTGGTGTTTTCCATCAACAGTTGTTTAACCCTTTCTCAATTTTCCAGGTGTGGTTCCAGAACCGACGCGCCAAGTTCCGCAAGCAGGAGCGGGCAGCTGCAGCGGCCGCAGCTGCAGCCAAGAACAATTCTGGGAAGAAGTCCGACCCCAGAGACGAAGACAGCAAAGACAACAAATCCACCGACCCGGACAGCACAGGAGGCCCCGGCCCGAACCCGCTGCCCACCTCCAACTGCGGCGGACCGAGCCCCACCGGCGTGCAGGTCAACACCAACGGGAACGGCCAGGTGGACCAGGTGAAGACCTCCGTGTCCAGCGGCATGGGGGTGACAGCACCGAGCCAAGGCTGGTCCACCACTCCGGGGACCATCACCTCCATCCCGGACTCACTGGGCGGTCCGTTCGCCAGCGTACTGTCGTCTTTGCAAAGACAGAACGGAGCCAAAGCGACATTAGTAAAGACCGGCATGTTCTAATGAAGCTCTGTGGCGGAGGGAGGAGGAGAAAACACAGAGCGGAGAGAAAGAGAAGTTTCCTCCTTCTCCGGAGACTGAAAAAGCAAATTGCTCGAGACTCAAACGGACAATAAAACGCAGTTAATTAAAACAGGAAACGATGACAACTCCTGTTCTTTTGTTTTGTTGCCTTGCACCGTTCCTTGTGGTCAGTTTAAACACTTTCGCTGTAAAAATATCCATCTTGGCAAGTCATTTGTCTGTCTTGAAACAAGTTGGGTCGGTGGATTGTTTTCCGGTCATATTTTAGGACTGAATATCTAAAGACAATAAGAAAACAAGTTGTTGTGTTGAGATGATTCATGCGAGAGACTCCATCTAACGTATTCCCCGTGTTTTTAAAGGAAAACAAACAACATCAACACACACAGACAGACACATGGCAGTGGCCCATGAGCAAACACCCGACGTCTGATCAGTCACATCACAAGTCAAGAGTTCAACAGCTGCTTTGTTCGGCAGAGACGTTCAACAGGCTCCACGAGGACGAACCCACGAACCCTGACACGACAAATCTCACACACTTTCTGTGGAAGAACGACCGCTGACTTTTACTTTTCTTTAAATTATCGATATAAACACAATTATTTCCTCGAGAGAAAAAAAAAGGCACAAACTACTGCAATGTTCGCCCCCCTCATGACAAGAACCCTGTATGTTTTGTGTGTCTTTCTACGGCAGTGTTTTTGTGGCTCAAATTGTATAGTGTGAATACGTATTACTGTCTCCTATAGTTGAACCATAGGCCATACTCCCTCGTAGATCGATCATACAGAGTCTTTTGTGATGTTTTACAAAGATTTCCCTTGGAAGAATTTATTTTGGGTATACAAAAAAAAAGGGGGAATGGATGCAAACATTGTATTTATTTCTATATAATTTGCATGTTGTCTCTTTGTCTGATTTTACAATGAGTTCCCTCCCATTTTGTGAGCATTGTGTAACATGTTTTGTCCCGGATCTGAAAGTTATTTATATGTAGGTAATGAATGCTTATATTTAAGAAGGAAATATTTCTACATGTGCACATAGTTTTCCAGGTGTACCATTGAAATGGTTGTTGATGATAAAAAAAAGTAATAGTCCAAGTTTATTTGGTCATGTTTTTCTTTTGACAAACAAAAATATTATCATTTATCAATTTTAGTGGTATAGAAATCTACTTGACTCAACATTTAAGTATACAATCCTGAAATATTTGTTAGAATTATCTGTCTCTTAAAAATAAGTTTATTTTGAAAAGGCCCAAGATTTCAGCACCACGGACAGCAACGCACTGTTTCTCAATTCATTTAGTTTTCTAGATTTATTACAGTTGGATACAGTTTGTCTTTAGATGAACAGAATATCACATATTTCAGCTCATTAACAGTTAGTCCTCTATTGTAGAATTTAATTTAGATAATGATAAAACGAGAAAATGTCCCAATAATGGGGAATAATAAGACATTTTTAAATACATTTTTAAAAAGAAGTTGCATTTTAAAAAGCCTGATGTTGGGTTGATAATATCTATTTTTTTTAATATATTGAATTCATCAGGTTGTGTGCAACCGGAGATTCAAATCAAAAGAAACATATTAATGGAACTCATTTACATGAATTTACGGAGATGCTTCTGAGGTTTGGGATCATTTTTGACATCATGGAGCAGCTGAAATTACAAATTCTGACACATTTTCCAGATAGTTAGAATTTCTACCCACTTACTTTAATCTGAGCTTCACATTTACCTCAGTCGTTTCTATTAGTCGATTAATTTCTAACAAAAATGTGATAAATCAAACATAAATCATATCTGGCAGAATCTTAAATAACAAAAAAAGAGAGAAAGATTTTTTTCTTTTTGGTGTAGTGTTTATTCATTGTTTCATTTTTTGTGTGTCTATTATTAGAGCAGAGATTCGTGCGGCTGTTTTTCCTTCATCTCAGGTATCCAACCTCAACAGGCACCTGGTTAATGAAAAGTTTAAATTAGAGAAAAACTAACTCAGGTTTGCAAAAAGAGACGTTAGTTTGTGTTTCTCTTGTTTCACAACCGGCGGCAGGAGTTCATCTGCAGGATTGATCATTTAAATTACTGAAGCAGTTATTATGTTCAACAAAAACATCTGGTATTTATTCATGGATTGCTTCAAAATAAGAGGACGAGGGCACACAGTTTAAAATTTATAACATTTTATTTATAAACATACTGTATGCTATAAATGCTGTTGCACTTAAACATCAAATGAATCTATATTTCAGATAGTGTTCAGGTGAATATTACAATAAATACAGAACAGACGTTAAAGGTTTCCGTTTCCCAGCTATCCAGTCAGAGAAGAGCGTCTGAATATAGAGCGTCCGTCTCAAAGATCCTGCTATAAGAGACTCAGCCGAGATTTATTCATCAACTAAATGAGGATAAAAAAAGAAAATACACAATCGGAACAGAAGCTTAAAAATACTGTAGATCAGAGAAATGAACCCGGAGAAGCTTGGCTATAGATGGAGGAGGAGGAAGAGGAGGAGGCTGCTAGTTTGCTTTCATACAGCAAATCATTTGGTTTTAGGCTTAAACGTGCATTTTATTTTTAAAAACATCCACAATACACGACCGAGCTCTTCTCATACGAGTTCATAAAAAGAAAAAGATGCATCTGACTTGTAGTTTTTTCCAGCTGGCAGCAAAGATCTTTAGTTTTCATCCAACCAAATATTGATGCAACTGCTGCTGCTGCTGGTGTGTGTGTGTGTGTGTGTGTGTGTGTGTGTTCATCTTACGTTGGTGGTTTTTACGAGATGTAACATGTACTGGTGACTTATTTCTTTTTTTTCTCATAAATGAATCCTACCACTGAGCAATTATCCAAATTACCTCAATTAATAGCAAACAGGAGTCTAAATGGTTCTAGAGTCAAGCATTCAAAATCAAATCAATGGTTTCCCCTGCAGTAGATATATATATATATATATATATATATATACACTCTACAGGTATATTCTTCCGGACAGACAACAGACGTATTCCTTTCTTTGCATTGGGCTCGTCACTGCAAATCACAGAGGAATAACAGGGGAGCGATGTGAAAATAAAAAGTTTTGCAGTAAAGCGTGATGTGAAGGGGGGGGGGGGGGGGGGGGCTGCGGGTTTTAGAAGTTTAAATTTGGCCATCCCCCCCTCCCCCCTCTTTCCATCCCAGGTGTGTGTTTGTCTTCGTCCTGCGTCACCTTTGCTTTCTTAAGGCACATTAAAGTCCTGACTTCTCCCGACCCGAGCAACAGCCTCCTGCGGCCCAGCAGCTGCTCCTGATGACCTACATCCATAATATGTGTTTATATTAGAGGGGATTTATATTTTCACAAGCACAGACGAGGAGACGTGAGATCACTGTTTGGGCCAAAGGATAAAAAAACAACCAGACACTCACTACGGTGGATACGGAGGGTTTATAGTGACCTTCATTTCACTTTCTAAATGAAGCTTGTAGAATCTTGTTGTTGTGATCGTGTAGTTTTGCTGCAGGGACAAGAAATTATTAAAACTAATCCAGATCCAGCCTGTTATGAGAAATTAAAAAGTCAGATCTGAGCAGCCTCATTTTTCACTCCTGGGTTTTTCTGATTCTTATCAAATCTAATTATGAAAATAATCTTTTCTTAAATGATGACATTAAACTAAACGATATACTGCATTTCCATCATATGGAACTGAAAGCGGAAAATATTAACATTATTTTTCCATCCAGAAAAAAATAGAATCTAATTCTACTTCTTGATTCAAACACCAATTTTTCTCTTTGTGTGTTCACTGTGACCCTGAAGGACGTCGACTGCGTTCAGAGCGAATCTGCATCTTGTGTTTTTCTTTTCAACATGGCTGCCGCCGCCACCGCCCCCGAGCCGTCTCCCTCCTTCTCGCTGCATGATGGAGCGGAGTGTGTGGTGGTTGCGTGGACCAATCAAATCCAGATTTCACTCACGTATCAGATGACATAAACACGATGAATATATTTATATATATATTTTTTTGTCATTGTTTGACTGTCCCCAGATCCCCGGTCGACCCCACGTGATGAATCTTCATTGGTTATTGAGCTGCAGAGGATGCAGAGACCCGGCCACACGCTGAAGGACATGAATTGCAGATAATCGGGTTAAAGCAGGGATGGGGGTTCTTCTGTGAACCTTGTGCTTTTCCTTCCGGGCGTCACAACGTGGTGGGCTGTCCGGCCGCTAGAAAGGGAAAAGACACAGAGAAAGAAGAAGAACATTTTTACAGATCACGGTTTCTTATCCTGGGATTTTAAGGTCGAGGCAGGAAACAACCTCATATTGAGTCAAGAGTCTTTTGATTGAATCTGTTGATTTGATTTTGTGGTTTCTCGGATCCCTCGGCTGCTCGGAGGTTATTTAAACATGAGCGACTTTTCTCTTTTTTTTATCACAGTCAAGGTGAAAGGGATGGAAAGTTACACTCATCCTCTCTCCGCCGCAGCATCCCCAGTTCCTGTTCACATCCATCCCTCCATTCAGCGCAGCGCCACCGTGTCTGACACTTCTTCATTAAAGCTGCACTCGCAGGTGAAGATTTTTCATATTAAAACCCCCCCCTCGTATTATCAGCCTCACAGCAGGATGGCAATAAAGGATTAAAACCTTTGAAATGCACCTAGAATGTATTAATCATGAAATAGTGTCGCGTTTACTTTGAAAACAATAAATAAAACTCAGTCACGTTCTCTTCCTGGTTCACGATCGCTGTGTTTACTGCTTTGTTGAAAAATGCTTTTATTCATCTTTTGTCCCATATTCTTGAGAATGTTTATGAATCTTATGTAACTGGGAATTGTTCCTTTATTTCTGCTGGTTGTGTTTCGATGTCGACTGTGGTTGATTTTTTTGCAATCTGCTGACACAACTGGAACACATTCATAATTCATATTTTGCTTCTGATGGATGAATACAAGCATCAGATGATGGAAGAACAGAGAGGAAGAGGAGGGTAGATGGAGACAGGAGAGTGGTGACGCGGTGAGGACGACCTGGTATGGGGGGGGGGGTACTCACAGCGAGAGCGGATGTAGCACTGGTGGCAGTTGAGGAGGCCGTTTCGGATTCGAACGTCCGTGCCCGTGGTCGTGTCCCCTAACTGTCCCTTACACACCCCACACTGAGGAGACACAGGTAGAGAGCACCTCGATGAATGTGAAATAATAATCTATTGGTTATTACAGCTCAATGTAAAAGCTGGTGTTATTCTGTACATTTCTATTTGTCAAAAAACACATCAATGTGTCACTGCACGTCTCAATAGTTTCTGCTCAATTCTGTCTGTGGCCCAATGGATTCCCATTTGATAGAAGTAGATCTTTAAAAATAAAAATATTCAGTTTAATAATGTCTTAACAATCCTAAAACAGTGGTTAAACAAGAAGCTGCATGTGTATCTGAAATAAAGCCTGATTCTCATTCTCATACAAACATAGAATGAGACTACATCTCTGATAGAAGGGAAACACGTGAGGAAGTCGATCCTCCTCTTCATCACCGACCTTAAAGCAGCTGATGTGGAAGTAGAGGCTGAGGGTCTCGATGATCATCGCCGCTCCTTTCCCCAGCGGCTGCCCACAGCTGGAGCACAGCTTCTTCCCACTGACGGACCTGCAGGGGGACAGAGAGACGCACAAAACCTTTAAATGTGATGACGGTGGATTTGAGAGAGAGAAGTGAGGAAGACAAGGAGAGGAAAGTGTTGATCAGACTGACACATGTTTTATTATCTAACTGAAATACAAGGAGGCACAAATAACACAAAAACACATGAAACTGTATTTGGTTGGACTGAGTATTTCACTTGCAGGCAGGTTGTGGTTGTACATGTGATGTTATGGGTGGAGATGCAGCAGAGCAGGAAATGACAAAGCAGAAATGACCCCCCCCCCCCCTCCCCTGTGTGGGCTGTTTGTGATGCAGTACCTGTTGGGCGCTGGAGGCAGAGTGTCTGGAGGAGGTGGACATGCTGCGGGGGGCTTTGATGAGCTGCAGCTTGTGTTATTATCAATGGGACCACCCCTGGAAATGGACAGTGACATGATGATGACTCATAGCTCGGGTCACACAATTGGCTGCAGGAGTCCGGGACGTGAACCAATCCGAGCCGGGGGCAACCGGCAAATCTACTCACAACTGTTTGGTCATTCTTTTAAAATTCTGTTTTCCTGCAGTACACGATTCTGATGATAAGGTTTAAAAGATGTTATTCTTGTCATGGTTGTCTCACGTTGTACTGGGTGGTGGAGCGAAAACTACATGTGCAAGGTGCCACCTGATGGACAAACAAGGAACTGAAGCTGCTGCAAAAAGAGCCAGTATTCTACTTGTTACTCTGGTCGACTGAAATTCACATTTACACCCGACACAAGAATGAAAGATGTAAGAAAACAAATCAGACATGAAGATATTTGTGTAAAAAAACTGTATCCCTGTCATTTCAATGTGGAAGTAAATTAAACATTCATGTCTGCATCTGTTTGTACTTCTGTCTTTTACAGTCTGTTTATACTTTTCTATAATTCATGTTTGCAAATAGTATGTACAGTTTCAGTATATTAATATGTATGTTGTGTGTATATACTTTAAGTGTGTCTTGACTCACTCTGACATGTAAGAGAAAGTTTTAATATTACTGAGCTCATCATCTTTCTCAAACTGTAACGTCTCTCTCTCTCTCTCTCTCCCGTTCACACACCTCCTGTCTCCTGCAGCCTGGCCGGCCTTGTTGCCGTCTGTGGTCAGATCTTCTTGTTTCTTCACTGGAGTCGAGGGTTTCAGGGTTGCTGGAGGCTTCTGGCCGTTCTGCAGACTGTGGCCGACTGTTTCCGGCTGACTGCTGCTGTGACTCACCAGGCTGAGGATCACAGGAGGAAAAGATGGTATACTGTTAAGTTTAAAGTCTAACTTTTAAAGATACTAGACTCTAACCTGGGTTTTAATCTATTTATGAGCAATTCACAATGAAACTATATAACAATGAAACAATATTGATGTTATTACCCAGCGCTTCTTCAGAGCCTCATCCTAAATCACTGTTATTTTCTGAATCTACTCCGATGCACCATTTCCTGCTTTGAGGCCGAGGTAACCAACCTTCTGCCTGTTTTCATGCTGTCGTCAGCAGTGCTGATGTCACTGGTCCGGTCGTTTTCTCTCCGTTTCCCCTCCGCGCTCTCCGTAATCCCCCTCTGCACCGGCCAATCAGAAATGCACGTGATAGTCAGTCCATTTGTTTGCACTCCGGAGTTTTTACCTTCCTGCTGAACTAATCCATCAGCTACTCACCGACTGCCTCTCCAGAAGTTCCTGCTTGCGTTCCCAGTCGGCCAGTGAGCGGACGATGGTGTCGTGGGGCTCAGCGGTGGAGGAGACCCCCCCGCGGCTCGGGGACGGCAGTGCCGAGGAGCGAGGCGTGAGAGGAGCCACCGTCTCCTCAAGGATCCGCCGCTCCTGTTGTGATCGGAGGGGAGTTTAGCAACAAGTACTGTTATCAGTTAGAAAGTAAACTTTTATTTCACTTTAAAAAAACACACGACTCACACAAACACACTTCACATTTCATTCAATAAACATGTGCCCCCGAGCATAAACAAACACACACACACACACACACCTCCTCATGGAACTTCCTCTCCTCCTCCGCCACCTCCCTCTGTGCCTTCTCCCACTCCTCCTTCAGCTTCTCCTGCTCACGGTGGTACTTCTCCTGTTACCATGGCAACAGACACATGAAATACAGCAAAGTACCTCAACAAGGAGAACACTGAACTGTCTGCAGGGGGGGGGGGGGGGGGGGGTATAACTTGCATCAAACGAGCAGGAGAGGTTTTAAAATATAAATAAAGCTTTCTGAATCTGAAATTAATACTGGTGCATCTTGCTTAATTAAATCTAGGTGTGTGGGGGGGGGGGGGGGGGGGGGGTAGTGACTGTATCTGATGTCCATGAGAGACACTCTGTGCTTGTTCACTGGATTTGAGCCTCTACTCAGAGACATATTAATGGATGCAAAGGGAGCTTGATGTTCCTCTGTTATGTTGGAACACTTGCTCAGATCTGATTTTACTTGTTAGTGTTTATAAAGCGAACAAAAGAGACCAGACGCAGGCGATGCAGACAAAAGGCAAGAAGCAGAGCATGCAGAGCACAGGGTTCCTACACAACTGTTATTTGAAAAGTTCCCCTGAATCCTTCAATTTCCTTCAGGTTGTTCACCTGACGTTCTGTAACGTTAGAGCAAATGTGCACGTAGGATTATTCCACACAAGAACTTCTTTTGAGTCATTTTCTAAAGTTGTGCGTGAACCCTGAAATGAGACCAAACGAAAGAGGGAAGATTCAAAGTGAAAGCAACATGAGTAAGACAGATGACGGACCAAGGTCGAAGCACATAGACACACAGCACAATACAAACCAGGGCACGAGCACATTGATGCACCAGACATTCATCCATTTTAGAGCATCTCATCCCAAACAATCAACTGCAGCGACAGGGGAGGAGGGGGAACCTTTTCACGTCACCGTTACTTATCTAGATCCTGCAGATCAGAGCACAGTATGTGGAGGATACTGAATGTGGTGAAAATCACGTGGCCCTGAGATGCAGCTGGTACTGGCTGAGGAGGGAGAGGGTGATTTGGGCAGCAGCAACAGCAGCAACCTCGGGAAACGAAGTCTGTGTTTTGTGCATGAGATGGAAACAAAAAACCCAACTAGACGTTCTTCTATTGCACAAAGTCTCCATCTAGTGGCCAGAGGGTGCATCGTCAGAGGAGATCTGCTTTTAGGGGAGGGCGCGCTCGGTGTGAAACAAACATGGAGGCAAGCTTTGCAGGTAGCAACGACATGGGGCTCATTCTTCTGACTGTGAACTGAGAAGATCAGTGACTGACGCACTGAAACTGACTTGGTTACTGGTTTAAATTTCACTTACAGGGTCAGTTAATGGTCCCAGTAAACACAGCAGAATAACTTTGGTTTGAGTCACTTTGGGGAAGTTTAAACTTTTCAATAACATTTCATTCACCATATGTGAAAATCTAATGACAATAAATGACTCAAGCAGCAGCTTGAATGTTGACTTTCAAGGAGATGAAGCCCAGTTTACAGCCAGAAGTCGTTTCTTAATTGTTTAACTGCAAAACAAAAATTAATGGTAAATAATGTAGTTTATAAAACTTGCATTTATTGACTCATGATCATTATCTACAACTGCATTTAGTAAAATAACCTAGACCTAATATGTGTTGCCTGCTAGCTTCTCATTTAAGAATATATTTTTCCCCTCAGGGGCAGAGTTTCATCTCAATCAATTCTTTCTGCCTCCAGGACAAGTTAGTTATCTACAACAATGCAATAGTTTTCAATTTAAAGTCAGTTTTGGATCTAATCCTCAGGGTGTTGGTGCCTTGCTCTCGACCCACTGAGCTCCACAAGGAGTTGAACTCCTGGCCTTACAGACTCATGCGCCCATGCTTCCCCTGTGAGGTTCACTGTGTACCTGCAGCATGCGCTCCTGCTCTTGCTGCCACCTTTCCTGACGCTTTCGCTCCTCATCCGGGTCCCAGGACCAGCGGTCTGCCCGCCTGGCCTGGGGCAACACCGGCACAGACACCTGATGGACCCCAACATACAGACACACACACAGACACACACACACACACAGAGAAACATACACACACAGAAACATACACAGAAATCCACACACAAACACACACATCAACAAGCACAAAATACCCCACACACGGCACACAGATAATCATGCACATATTCACACCCTCCAACAAACACACACATACACACACACCAATGTGCACACACGTCCACCACAGGAAAAGAAGAAGGGAAGGGAGGAGACAGAAATAGTTGGTCTACCACAACAGCACTACTCCAATGCTAGCCAAAGGACTCCTACTAAGAAGAGAGGAGACAGAGAGAGAGAGAGAGAGATGAGCTCCAATGCAAACGGAAGCAGTCTCGGCCATCGTGGTACAGCCTTGTCGTCTGTCATGCTACATCAACAGCTCGGTGGGACTCACGACATCGTGGCTGAGCGTTCAACGTCTGAACCAAAACATCACTAAGAACTAAAACCTGTTACCCAACAACTGTCCTTGGATCGTTCCGCTCACAAAGCTTTTTATTGGCTTTGAGAGACAAGAAACTTTGAATTTATAGAATAATAGAATAATTAAAACTACACAGGTTGTTAAGTGCTGATATTAAAGCTGATGTTTTGCTTGTGTAATTTGTTTTAAGTCTTACCTGCAGGATGTAGTCATTTGTTTTTCTGTCTTTGTGTTTTTTGATCAGTTAAACTAAGCTACAGGTATCATGTGTGATGCAGGAGGTGATAAACCAGGTGAGGTGCAGTGAAAAAGGATTTTAGCTCAAAGGATTTAACTCACATTTCCACGGAGATCCTTTTCTGGAGCCTCTGCAGAGCAAATATGAGAGAGAACATTATTTAAAATACAGTTTAAACAGATATTATAGAGACAGGTGATCAGAATAAATGTGTTTTTCTTTTTCTGATGGGACAGATGTTTGGAAGAACCTGAGAAAGGAAGATACAGATGAAATTGGATGCCAGACGGACGAGGGGAGAAAACCAGTTCATCAGCAGCAACGAGTTTAATGTGAAGTTTATTGTTCTTCTTGCTCTTTTGTTTTTACATTTGAACATTTCTCCTATAAACCTAATGAGCAGGTATAAAAAATAATATAGGCACGATGTGGATGAAAAACAGTTTAAAGCCAAATTTTGTTGCTTTGGTAGCAAGGAAAAAAATGTGAGACGTGATACTGAGGCTTTCAAACTATTACAGATAATGAAACTTACATGAAATATTAGAAAATATTCCTGCAGTATATTCAATTAATGTGGTCAGTATTCCCTCAGATATCTGCTAGACATATTTTCTTTAATCTTGCATATGTAGATTATCTTTACCAATTCATCCTGATCAACACGATCAAACAGCTATTACTTAGAATAAATGATAAATAAATGATGAGCTGGACTAGAAAAACACTAAAGTTTCTGCTTTATTGTAGCGCAAAACAATAAAACAAGTAAAATGGAGTAAAAAGTCTGTGATCATCCACAACACTTCTGACATGAATTAAGAACCAAGTCGACACAAACACGATTGAAGTGTCGTCCGACCTGGGGAGGGAAACCCGAGCTCCGCTGATGAATGAAAGGATTTTACCTGGCGGAGTGAAGAACTCCAGACGTAACTTAGGGTTGCTGGTTGCCGGTGGAGAGAGGACACTGTTTGCAAACTCTAAAGCGAAATAAAAAAAAAAGGTGCAGGTGGAGGATAGGAGAGGGAATGAGGGAAGAAAGGAAGGAAGAGAAGAGGGATGGAAATGATGAGGGATAAAAGAAATGTCAAAACCAGGAGCTGGAATGGACATTGTGAGAATTACAGAGGTCCTGTGACACTGAAGGATAAACAGACTCAAACTGGTCAACCAGTATAAAAGTCTTTATAGAAGCTTAAATTTAGCTTTAAAGAAAAGTAAATATGTTTTTTTACTTAACATGGTTTTACCAGAAATAAGAAGTTTAGTTCTTTCAATACATTTTACGTTTTTGTTAGATCTCCTTCCTATTTAGCTGTTTTTTTATTAATTAAACTTCACACTAATTTCACTTAAGAAAACAAACAGGAGGAGGAGAAAACATGGAGGTGTATGGAAAAGAAGCTGCTGGCTTGGTGCTTGAACGTGAGCAGTTCACCGACCTGCTGTCATTTCCTGTGCCGGGTGATATCCAGACGATCCTGGTGCCGTTAAGTTCGGGACTTTCTCTTCTCCTCCCAGTGGAAACTCCTGGGAACTGGGAAAACTTGCCTGCGAGGAGATTCAAGAGTTAAACAAAGCACAGATGAGTGATCGCTGCATCTGGATTAAAGGTGAGTAAAGTGTGTATTTGTTTAGTTGTCAGCTTTACCTGTAAAGTTACAGTGTGACACTGTTGTGTGCTGAGCCCTGATTGGACCAGAGTGGCAATGTTTGGACCAGATGCCTCAGGTTTCACTTCTTGTTTGGCTTCTAAAAATACAGAAAACGCAATGTTACCACTAATGTTAATATCAAAGACACTAAAGTAAAAACACTTTTCTCCTCACATTTGCTTCTTTTTCATATTTCCAATGGTTCTAGTTAACATAACAATCTTCTTGACATCGGCTGTAATGTCTCTGAGTGACCACAGGGTGTCAGTGTGTTCACACCTGTACGTGTTGTTGGTTGAGCTGCAGTATTTGAGGTTTTCTCCTCTAGAGCAGCTGCCGTCTGGTCTCCAGTCTTCCAAAAGCTTTCTTCTGACTTCTGCAGTTCCTGAATGGGCCACAAGATGGTTTGAATTATTAATGTCCAGTGCATGACCTGACTATAAAGTGATTTAAGGCTTTAAAGGATTTTACGGTTCATAATAATATTTGTTCTGTAAATTTGTTCCAACTAATTTCTACAAAAGTAGAGAGACAGCTGGACAATGAGTTGTCTCTGTTTGCAATGCATCTCTATTGTGCCTCCACAGGACTCCATTGACAGAGAACTTTAATTTTAGTACAGTGCAGCAAAATATTAGAAAATATTAGTGTGGATATGCAGATATCCACACTGGACCCAGTGAATCACTATTTGTATTTTTATGGGTTTACTGGTCTGAGTGTTCATCCACAAATGCTGAGTGAAGGAAGCTGCCCTCTACTGGGCATCTACCAAAAAAACATTGACTACAATATTTGTCTATAGATGAATATGAGTTGATGCAATATCCTATTTGAAGATTGTAATCAACAATAACAGCTCCTAATCCTCACCGCTGGCAGTGAGGTGGGCCGGCTCAGTTGCGATGATGTCTCAGCCCCTCTCTCTCGGACGTCCTCAGAAGCTGCTTCAGTGCCGCCCTGTGCCTCCTTGGCCTTCATGGACGCTGGGCTCCCTCCTGTGGGGGGGGCGTGTAGACTGTGTGCGGGCGATGCTGCCGAGCAGGGAGCAGCTACCGTGCTGTTGCTGGTTCTGGAAGGAGACGCCTGGAAGTGAGGAGGAGATTCTCTCCCTCGACTCTCGGGAGTGGTGGGAGCGTCACTTCCTAAGCTGCCGTTGACTCGGAGCAAACCGTCCGCCTGCATCAGAGGACGACAGGGATCATGTTAGTTTCTGAGTATTCGGGCGAATGAATCTCTATTTATTATCTTTTCCTTTTTGGTGTGTTTGTCCTTTCCCCCATGTTTTTAATTTGTGCAGAACCAGAAGAACTAGAAGAACTGGTCTTTTCTAGGTCTGATGACCACTCAACGCTCTTTTAATAGAACTATTTTCCCCATTCACCATTTTCCACAAACGTCATACAGTGCATCGTGCTTTCATTTTTGTGTGAATGAAATCAGACTCAGCCAAGTGTAACTGTGCCAACATGGAACTGGACTGTAAGCTCTTAAGGAACTCAAACACATTACAGAGTATTAGAAGGAACATCCAGGGAAATACATGTGGACATACAGCAAACCTGAATTTAATATGAAAGATATTAAGATAGTAAATGTGCCGCATATAGAAGCACTGTATGCAAGTGAGTGTGAATGGGTGATTGTGACTCTAAAGTGCTTTGAGTGGTGAATAACACAGGAATAGTGCAACATTAATACCATCCAATTATCATTATCAATTAAAGCAAAACCAGTTCAACATGCTGAACCTCTGGACTTGATTTCTCTCCAAACTGTTCAGTTATTTCAATACTCGTAATATGTAACATTGCTTAATAAATCCAAGGTTAAAATGAACTTTAATGAAAACCTTCAAACTAACCCTACATCTAATAAAAAACAGTTTGCTCATTTGTGCTCATTACCCGCCTCTCGTCTCATCGGCCATTCACCGGGCTCACCACGCCGCGCTAGCCCCCGTGACAAAGACCCAGTGATGTATGTGTGAGGAGCTCCTATAGTGAGCGGTAACTTAAGACACAGCGGTGGAGTTGGGTGAATGCAGGCTCTCGGTCTGCGCCCCTCCGCCTCCACCTTCTCATCCTAACCCGGGCAGCCTGTGTGGGCCCTCTTTGTCTGCTGGGAGCCCACTTCACATCGAGAGGACCCTACTTGTCAACTTCTTAAGTCAATAGGGAACAGAGGGCTCCATTCAGCGCCGGGCTCTGCTCAGACTCCCCGAACAAGACATTCCAGAAAAGCGGCCATGCTCCATTTGGTCTGATAATAACCCGCCCCTCCCCTCTCCGCCACAACAAAACATGAGATCGCATTTTGAATATTTCCATTTGGACATTTTTTTTTTTTTTTCTTCCAGGAGAGGAAACGGATCCTGTTGAGAGAGCTAAATTGAAACATTACATGCTTCCCCTGTGAGGAGGAAGTCTTGTGTCCTCCGGAGAAATCAGTGGGCTTGTCACCATGGCAGTTCTTTGGCATTCTAATGTAAATGCCAAGAGAGATGGGGGGGGAATTTACCCATCAGCTCAGCTAGGAGCGCAGCCAACACTGGAAACTCCACCACAGGCAAAGTGGTTGAGACCTCGCCACTGAACCGTAAACCAATCATTTAATTAATCGAAGAGGAAAACTAGAAATAATGTTAGAAAATTAGGCAATTTAAATTAAGTATCATTACACCAGGACAACCAAAGTACTTCCTTTTAGATACAAACCCCCCCGTTGCTATGTTCACACCTGTGTTCACACTACGGAGAGTTCTTCTGCAGCTGGCCCCATTTTATTTTGAAAACTCCAGGATTGTGTTATAGCATGAATGAAAACCCACATGTTCATTTAGAAGGTGCTGTAATCCACAATGTGTTACAACACCACAGATGCTTCCACTGTGATTGTCGGGAATCAAAACCAAGGTTGTGTTAGGAAGTTAACTCGACCTCTGTCTGTGGATATGATGATGAGCATCGAACTCACCTTGTTGGCCCACGGTTCAGCCGCTCTGCCACGGGACTCGATGTAAGGCTTGGGTGCTAGCAAAGGCACCGGTTTGGGCGACAGGGCTCTGGTGGACGCCGGCTCGGACGAGCGCGAGCGAATCTGAGGCCGCTGGTGAGGGGAGGACAAGTCTTTGGGAAACTCCTCGATTCGCGCTTCAAGCGTAGACGTGAACTTTGGAGCCGGGGCCGACTGCTGGCGCAGGAACCTCAGGGGCCCGTTGGGGTCCACGTCGAAGGGGTCCGGCGTGGTCGGGGAGCAGGAGAGGGAGAGAGGGAAGGGCGAGCAGGCGAGGGAGGGGTCGGCGGAGATGCTGCGATCCAGGAGCTTCGGCAGCTGCAGGCGTTCCATGATCGTCTCGCTGATGGAGAAACGCTGGGCGTAGCGCTGGAGGATGACTGACGCCTCCTCGGGGGTTCTGGCTCGTCTGTAGGTGTCACGCAGGTCCTCTTCCCGACGCTCCCTGTTCCGAGAGTAGAAGAAGTACAAAAGATTACTTCCATTTTTCTTTTTCTTTCCCCTATGGGAGAGATACTAAATTAAACTCTAGGAGGAGTCACTGTCACCTTTAGGCCTGCTATCGGGATTTAGGTTGTGTGAGACCTACTTTTCCACCTCTCTCATATAGTACGTGCAACTTGGCTTCTTAGTGGAATAACAACAAGACAAAATACCCGTCCCACTGTGTATCACTTACTTTTCCTCCACTATCTCTCTGTACGTCTTGATGCTTCTCCTCCTCTGGGCGGGACAGTCGTCTCCTGTCAGCAAGTTTTCCATCATCTTCCTCTCCTCCTCCTTCTTGATCAGGTCCTGAGAAACGCTCCTCCTCCGATTCTTCCATCGTGCCAGGTCCTGCAGGGTCCACATGAAACATAGAGAGAGAGAGAGCTTGGCTAAGTAGTGATGGGACACCTCTGTGGCTCCATTGAAAACTGGTTTAAGTTGTGTAACTGGGGCACAGCAAGAGGTTGCAGGCATTACAGAAACACTGCTTATATCTAATGAACCCCCACACACCACAGAGATCAGAAATACAAACTGTGCAGATTAGACACAATTCTCACTGGACTTAAATGTTGTCTCACACCAGCAAATAAAAAAGAGACACTCACGTCCTGCCAGTGATCGTCCTCCTCCTTCATCATGTTGTACTGATTGTGCATCAGTTCATGACGCACCTGACTGTGGGGCTGCAGGATGCCCTCGTCCTCACCACGCATGTCGATCATACTCACACTCCTGAGGAGGAGGCAGAGAGAGAGAGAGGGAGGGAGACAGAGAGAAAGAGAGAGAGGGAGACAGAGAGAAAGAGAGAGGGAGACAGAGAGACAGAGGGAGAATGATGATGACAAACTTCCAGAAAAGGACAGAAGCTTTGTTTTAAAAACGAATAAGTCAAGACTGGTTTTCTAATGCTGCTAGTCCTTCTATCCATTTCACTCAACTCATTGTACTGCAAGCACAGTAGTGTACGTTTTTCTGTCGGCCATTTAATCTGTGTCACAGTCTTGTGGACACTGGGAAAACAACACTTTGACCCGCAAAACTAAAACGTCTGAAGCTAAACTTCCAGTAAAAGCAAAAACACACTATTCACAAGATTTCCTTTGTAGAAAAATCAATCATGACAAATCTGAACCAGCGACTCAGAATCGGACGAATGTAAAACTGTTCATCTTCAAAGATAAACTCAACAAAAATGTCAGAAGTAAAAGAAAATCCCATCCCAGTACAACTCCACTCTGTTAGTACTTTTTGACTCCTCAAATATAGTTTCATGTCACATTAAAACATTAATTTTATACAGGAAATGTACTAAATATGTGAAAACAAAATTAAACAAGACCTTCAGATGCAGGTAACTGTTGTTATAAAGCTTTTAGTAACATTCTGATGTGAGTAAATGAGATGCAACATCACGTATATTTCAAACAGGCAAAACAGTGGTTACAGAAAGTTTCACACTGATCTTTGCATTTGTGAAGTCAGGGATGTTAAAGCATCGATTTACAGACAGGACAGTGAAACGCAGCCTCACTGGTAGGAGCATGCAGCTGGACTGGCTCTTCATCACACAATGAGAACGGCTTTAGTCATTTTATTCTTGCCTTGACAATTTCCCATAAGCCACAATTCTCACAATTGTGGCTTGTGGACTCAGAAATTGATGCAAATAGATGAGCGTTGGTTGAAAATGAAAAAGAGAAGCAGAGTCAAACATGACAGTAGTTTTACTCTGATACTCTGTCGATGAGATAACTGACATGTTATTTCTATTAAATACTTTGGACAGCAGGATTAGTAAAGGTACATTTATTTATTTACTTGTATTTCAGTCGTCTCTGGGTAATAAATCATCTACTTATTTTTGAGAAGCTGCAGATTTATCCATCAGCTCTTCGCATCATAGGACATGACCATGATAACATGTATTTGATTAGAGATGGGATGTCAGGAGGTTGCATCACATGAAACAAGCAGCCGGCAGAAGCACTGTTGTGATTTAAGAGCCGTTTAGCAGCAGTGGCCGTGGAGACAAGTTCCCTCCACGGCCACTGCTGCTGGCACCGAATTAAATCAGGGAGGAAAGGACTGATTTCAGCTTCCTGACTGTCAACAAAACAAAAACTGATTCCTCGAAAACGTCTTTACAGATCAAGAGTCCTGGCTGTATATAATGTTTTTAGTTAAGTATTGAAGATTTTCTTTTCCATCAGTAGAAACCTTTTTAAAAGAAGTATACTATGACCCGCTCTATTTATTTCAGTCTTCAGTAAAGTTGTATAAATGTAATCAGCTTATACATAAAGAATTAATTTACAAATTATTTTAAATGAGCTACAAGACAAATTCAAGCTCTAATAATTGATATTCAGCAGGTTATTCCAATGTTAACAGCCAAGAGTCATTTTTGCAATCGTTGTAATTTACAAAATAATAAAAGTGAGGATTAAAAAAGCTTTGTCAAGTAGGGTTTGTTTATTTTGTCGTGCAGAGCAGCGTCGTGCCAGGCAGCCGGGTGGTTACAAACACAACTTACTGTGAGTCATCTGACACAATATCTGTGTGGCTGAATCTACAGAAGGATGGAGAGAGAGAGAGCATGGAAAGAGAGAGAGAGCACAATCACAAATGAACACAGATACACTGGAATCGTCCTGAATATTAAACATAGTGGTGACAACGAAATCAAGACAAATAGAAAATACGCAGCAGATTGTGTTGATAAATAATGTTTTAAACAAGTGTGTCCCATGGTTTGCACAGTGAGACTCAGACCAAACACCAGGGGGCAGTCTCATCCAAAACACAAGTAGAGCAGAATATAAATTGACTGCAGCAATTGCAAACAAAAACCCTGCTGACGCTCAACAGATGTGTTCAGCAAAAAAACTAACTGCAGTATAAAAATAAGCACATGCATCTTTTATCAGAGCGACATGAAGGATGTGGCTTCTCTTTGTCTGTGACCACGACTTGTAGGTTCGACCTGAACCACAAAGGAGCTGTGAAGCTGGACGGGCGGGGGACAGAGTGCGGCTCCACATGAAGAGGAGGACACTAAATAAAGAGAAGACTCAGATGGCTATTTGCCATATGGTATAGGCTGTAATTATTTGACATGTAATTTGGTAGAAGATGTCTGCCTGTGACACCGAGGGGGGGGGGGGGGTTCCATTAAAGCCGATTTCCATATTTAGCTTGGTCGTCACATGGGGAACGACCGACACAGACAAACAACTTAACAAGCACATATTCATTGAGATCAATTTAAAGCAACACGATGCAACTTTCTTTTGACTTGAAAAACAGCAACTGTAGAGTAGTTTGACTTTGAGGTACGATTTCCAAAGAGTAACGCTGAACTGTCAGTCAGTAAAAAAGTATTAGAACGTCTCCAATATTCAACTGGAAACTTTTAAAATGTGAAGAGTTTTATACAGTGGAGGCTCCACTGGATCAGTGAGCAAGGGCGTATGGGTAATAAATCCTTTGTTTTTGTTTTTCTCTCGATTTAAAACAATTTAATTGTCATATACGGAGCCCGATAATCAATCACTACCCACAGAGGGAGCTGTTGCTGAATTAAAGTCATGTACTGTTGCTTTAAATATGATGAACGAGTGAATTCAAACATATTTAAGTGATAATCTGGATGAAACCGGATAAGATTTAATTCAACATCAAGTGAATTTGTTTTCCTATTTGGGTTTCATGGAGAGATCAAAGATAAAAAAACAAAAAACATCATGCGTAGTTAATCAAAGACCATATTGTTTTTTTTTCTTATTCTTATATTTTAAAAGCAGAGAAATAGCGATGCAACGAGGAAATCACATGTTTCCATGCGTTCATGGAACAGCTTTATAACAATGAGACTTCATCTTAAAGTTGGTGAGTCATCCGTTCTCATTGGAGCGCTGCTGAGGTCAAGGTCACATGCTGAGATGGAATCACGGGGGAAGTGGATCCCTTAGGTTAAACAGAGATTTTCTTAAGTTCTAGTTCCTATAATGTAGTGTAGCTGCTGGACGGGGGCTCACGTTGCAGGAGGACTGCCGTCAAACCAGGATCCTTGTGGGTCGTCACTCTCGCTCAGGGCCCGGCCCTTTCGTCGGCCCTTATTGGCTGTTTCTTTTGATGTGGTTGCAATGGAAGCAGGTGCAGGAAGGAGGTGGGAGGGACTTGGGGTGCGTTTGGGAGAGGTCAGCGTTTGACAGGCCAGCGGGGCACCAGCGAGTCCCTTGCTCCCTCCAGCTGCCTCCCGGTCTGCTGCAGGTGAATGTTTTCCGGGGCCCGTTGGGACCACAGACGCTGCAGCGGTGTTTCCCGCCGGAGTCGTGGATTGGTGGAAGAGTTCCTCAGAGCACGAGCGAGCCGGAGTGCTGCGGAGAGCAAAGCAAACTCAAAACGTACTGCTGTCTGGTTATCATCCTCTATGTCATCAGACAGCATTCCTCTGGAGGAGTCAAGGGCACATGAAGGATTTTCTAAACATAAATTTAAGGAAACAGCAGAGTATGGTCACTGGTCCGTCCGTCGCAGACTGGAAGGGGAAAACAAAATGGAGAAACGAAGCCAAAGAAGCAGAAGAAAAAACGCTCGGTTGTTTGTCACCCTTTGATGAACAGCTACTTTCTGGGAGACTTATTAGTGGACTGTAAATTCCCAGAATGCACAGCAAAGTGAAACACTGGCCAGCTGCTGGCAGTGAAAGGTCTGGGCTTCGTTTCCAGCCCACTCAGGGTCAGGGAAGGAAGACGGGCTCATTTCCTTACATCCTGAGGGTGGGTCACATGTTCATGTTCCCTGTGAGTGGGTTATTTGTGTGTGGACACGTACAGTGTGTTTTTGTGTGTGTGAAGGTTTGTGCAGGTTTTGGCAGACGTCAGCTCAAGTGTAAATGGAAAGTAAAGGCCAATAATTAGGGCTTTTGTTGGGTCATTTCTTGATTTTGATTTTATCAGTTAAAAAAACATCATAATTATCATATTTTACTCAGCCACATCCTTTGTTTTTCTACTAATGAGCATATTAACCTCTGGATATCACACGTGTGCTCATGATAAGAAACCCAGTTAACAGTTAACAAGCAGCAGCACAGGGCCAGAGACAGGCTCCACTCGTCCATCCAAACAAACCCAAACAAACATCTCAGCCTTGTTTTGCCTGTAGAAAAAAAAGGATGTAACCAAACACAGAAATGTCGCTGTGACACAACCCTGAAGAAATCACAACAGTCCCCGGCCTTATTTTCCCTCTTGAACTAACACCAGCTGGAACCAACTGAAGAAGCTCAGATCAAAACACCCAAGAAAACCCACAGCGAAACACATGTTAGATCTCTACTGAGGAATTCCTCTCACTCCCTCGACATGCCGATAATCCAATCAACACCACAACATCGGTGTCAAACAATCAAGCTGCTAACTGGAGGCATGGCTGTAACCCCCCCCCCCCCCTGACAGGGCTGGGAATGAACAAGAAAGTGAAACTCACATGTTTTCAGGCAGCCTCACATCGCACTGGATGTCTGAGCTGTAAAATGTAGAACAGTTCTAGAACAGAACAACTCCTAATCCTCACCTTGTTAGCAGACACACACTGTGAAGTTGCGTGGGCCTCGGACGAGCCTGCTGGGTAAAGACTTTGCACAACAACAACAACGTGTTCCTCTCGCAAACTTATTGTCAGGCTGCTCGTGGATAAGAATAGCAGTGGAAGCGATGACCTGGTAATAACAGGGGCACACAGGGAAGTAGCCGAATGGAAACAGCAGCTGGGACAAATCTGAACTGAAGAGAAAGGTCCTGGCAACGAAAAAGTGAAGTGTGTGGATTATCCTCACTGACGGGAACAGATGTGCTGCAGAGGACAGTCTCAAGTGCAACTCTTCCAGTGGTTGAAAAATGTAATTCACTTTGCACAGTGGTCTCAGAGGTGGTGGTGAGGCAGCAGAACCAGAGATATCATCCTTTTGAATACATCACATCTATTTTTTAAACCTGGTGCCTACGTGACCCACAATGCAACCTGGCCACAGTTTGCCTGCAGGCTCCAGTAAGTGATAAATCATGTGCAGCTTCAGAGGTCTGGTGAATCTCACTTCTGTCCCATTCCTCAAACTAGTATTATTTTCTTTTTCTAAACATCCGCAGCCAAAGCTGTGTGGTGTTTGATTTGAAACATTTCGGAAATATTTCAAATCAAACACCACACAGCTTCGTCTGGAGTGTCTGAAGGAAACTCAGTTTCTCCTGTAGAAGCAACTATATCAACAATCTTTGTACAAAACATATAAGCTAATCATTTGTAAGTTCTACACAACAAAAACAGTATCAATATATACCTATCGATAATCACTTTGTTGACGATTTCAGGGTAAGAGAAAGAAAAGATGAATGAAGGTGAAGACCTTTGTGCAGAGGCGCCCATCAGGTGCGTACTGGTCTCGGCACGGGGCTCTGGGCGGGGCTGGGGGACGCTACAGGGCGGAGGGTCACTGCTCCTCCTCCTGTTCGCCGCGTGGATCTCAATGCTAGGTATGGAGACAGCGTGCGGCCCTTCATCCTCCCGGTGAATCTGTGGCTGGGGGTCAAGGGGCGGGGGGGAGGATGGACTCGGGGGGTCTAAGCTACGGCCTTCATCTGGACTGTTAGATCAGCCATTCACACACATTTGATTTGATCACATTGGAACGTAATTAGCAACAAGGACATGAAACGACATGATGTTGAAAACAAACAAATGTGTTGATGGACAATTAGGTGCACGTAAGTGGTAAAATTAGGGTTAAGGGGGGAACACAAATGTACACAACAAGAGGGAAGGAGGTGGAGAAGGAGGAAAAGGAAAACAATAAATGCAAATTAATAAAAAGGACTTGATGATGCAAAAATAAAATGATGGATGACTTTAACCAAGGGGAAATGAGAGATCAGGATCAAAAATTGGGTGATACACACAGACACACACTCTCCCTGCTGTATATCCTCCTACTCACAACCATAGAACACAGGAGGTTAGACAAGGACCAAGTTCCTGCTGTCGTCCAACAATTATTCATCCAAAGCCTCACAACATTAGCCCTTACAACCCTAACACTCCCTTTCTCCTCTCACGCCCCAACAATAACATTGCACACTGATCAAAAGCACATTAAGGAATCTACCGAGCCAGCAGAAATCTGAGAGTTCAAACACATGAGATCCACTGAGGAGCAGATGCTTAACATATAAATACGATCCCAGAGCAGTCGCACATTTAGCCTTTTTGTCCATGTACCATGTTTTCACACTTCTTCAATCGGAGTCAGAAACCAGAGGGAAGCTCACATCTGGCCTCGATCAGCCCCCCCCCCCCCATCTGAGCTGCACTGGACAGAGAGAAATAACCAAAAGCTGAAATGTGCAATTTGACTAAGTGACAACTTGAGCCACACAATCGTCTAAAAGTATGCCTTCCTCCACCAATACATCACTCTGTCTTGACTTAATCTACTATTTTAAACATCCAACTTGCAGAATGGAGACATCATCATAACAGATGCAGATTTACAGGTGAGAAAAAGTTTAATCAGCTAAAATCCTTATTTGAAAGAAAGAAATCAATGTCAGGCAAACATAAGTTAATGTTTGTAAAACTTGTGCGGTTCACTAAGCTCCTACACTCTTCATCACCAGGGTGAAGACAGTTGGCTCACTCTGCTCTGTTATTAGGAAAATATGTGAGATCTAGACACAATTTACCAAAAAGGGTAGGAATTTGTTTGTTTAATTCCCAACTGAATAATCAAATAACTTCCCATTGTCATTTTAAAGTCTCTCCGATTAGTCGCACTCACCTGAGAGGTCTGTCTCCCCCTACAGGCGAAGTGGCAGTACTCCAGCTCTTGCGTGCTCCCTCCTCTTTGTCGTTTTTCTTCTTGCGCAGCGGCGTGGGAACATATCCGCTCTGGTTGCTCTTGTTGGGAAGGTACTGGTTGAAGGGCATGGCGGTTCGCAGCTCGCTGACGGACGTCCGCCGCGCAGACATGTCGTCCTTGCGGATGTCCGGCGCCTTCCTGTGGGGGGGGCCGTCGGACTCTGAGTCGCTTCCACGGCCTGTTTCAGAGCAGGAGATGAAGGGATGAAGCAGATTATTAAGGGTGTCATGGAGCCTTTACTATGAACATCGCTGATAAATCATTAAAAATCAGATTTGTATTTATGAGGCAGTGAAAGTTAAAAATAGTTTGTTTTCAATATGTAGATATGATTTCTGTAAACTCTGATAAAGGTCACTGACTGAAACCTTCACAAAAACGGTGCCACTGCCAATTAAAAAAGAAATGTCCATTCCCTGGATGTTATGAATACCAAGCTACGATTGCTGTGAAACCACTTGACTCTAACTTAACCTAATCAAAACACAATCATGCTTTTCATTATTCTACTGATGAAACAAAAACAAACAAACAGACAGTGGCAAAAACAACGTCCTGGGTGGAGGCAGTTATGTCAATGTGTTGTAGCTGAACAGGAATGTTTTCTGCATTTATGATGAGGATATGAAGACCACAGTGTCTCATGTGTGTTGTAATACTTTCTGAATGATAACAGCTTTTGGAAATTGACTGTGATTCCCCTTAAAGCCTCCGAGAGGGAAACGAAGCACTGAGGCTGCTGAGTCATGGTCAGACATAGACGGGGAGCGAGGGAAAAAGGGAGGGAGGGAATAAATAGTAAAAGAAATACAAGGAGCAGGATAGCTATTGATTGAGGCCTCAGACTTCCCCTCAAAACCATCAGGTTATACCGGCCTACAAAACATTATAGTGCCTTTACCGTGTTATTATATGTCGGGCATTCCTGCGGCAGAACATAAATCAACTCTCCGAGCAGGTTGACGACCCGACACAAACAAGCAACATGAATCATTACTGTATTTGTAGCGTGCAACTCACGGCGGCTAAATTCTAGCCTGCAGTTCGGAAGAATTCACTTAAGATGCCAGTGTGTCTGTGTGAATCAGATTCTCAAACACTTTAATGTCAGTGGGAACACCTGGATTCACAGAGGGGCATTGCTCAAGGACCTTTCCTGCTCGGAGTCTTAAATTCCTCTGCTCTGATGGGATCCTGAGAGCGCCTCACTGAGGACATCACGTGTTTATAATTCCAGGGATCTACCCTAAGCATACCAGTCATCTCCACTGCCATTAAGGCCTCTTTCTGCTCATTCCACTCAACACTCAATACGTTCAATCTGCAGAAAACGGATACCTGCCATGCTTTACCCAAGGTCTCCCAGAAATTCCTCTGCCCAAGATGTGCAGCACATGTGCCACTGGAATTCCCCTCCCTGTGGAGGCATGCAAGCTCCATCTATGACCTATGAATATATATGACTTAATTTATATATTCTCCCAGTATAAACCCACAATTTCAACCCATAAAAAGTCTCCAGTTGGTTTTGAGCAGATACACGTGGAGGAGGCGACCGCAGCTATCGGTGGAAATAAACGTCACATTTTGAACTTGAGAAGAACCTCTCGTTCTATGAATAGGCTTTTTGTTTTTTATGTGGTCCACAGAGATTGACAGAACGAGGTCCAACAGAGGCCTTGACTTATCCGCACTCCCCGACAATGAATGGTTCAATTATGCCTCTTAACCCATCAGTTGGAAACATGAGTGACTCTGCCATCCGAGTCCATCTCTAAGGAGCAACACATGTCTTCACGGGGTCGAGCTCGTCTCTCGGCACATGTGGTAACACTGAAGCCGGAGCGTTTGTCCGGGGTCGGTGCTCGTACTGTACCGGAGCTTCAAAGAATCTTATTTACATCAATAACCGTCAACATGCAGTCATGCTACATGGGAAAAGTAAAAGCAAGGGTCCAGTTCAATGTGGTTTAAAGTGACTGAAAAGCAGGAGTAGAAAAACAAATGAAGATCGACAGAGATTCGCTGAAAATCTCAGAGAGCAATAAAGTGAAATACATGATGACACTTTCAAGGACACAAAATACGATTCCAGTTTTTCCGATGATGTAACACAGATGTAGTGAGCTTTTTGTGTGGCTAAAAGAAGCCTGGTTCTAAGTATGTGTTGAAAAACCCACTTATTCCATATTATTATCCATACTATTCATCCTTGGAGGGTTGAGGAGGAGTTGAGGAGGGGTTGGAGCTAATGTCAGCTGACATTGAGAGAGAGGCGGGCTGCATGCAGGTCACCAGTGAATCATAGGGATGAGATTTGTTCCTGAAAGTTGGGTCCATAAAATTTTCGTGGCAACTAACTGGGAAAACATTTTTCTCACGTACAGCCACCAGGAAAATATCTGGACTAAAGTGCAGGTCTGAAAGCAACTAGAGACAATTCATACACATCGGAAATTTCAAATCCGATAACTGTACAATATTTTCAGTGAAACCCTTAAATCCATCTTGGTGCCGTCATTCAGGGTTTTATTCCGTTTCAGTGACCATGGGTTTCTTCCTACACAACTATAGTCAAAGAGGAGAATAGATTAAACTATAATAGAGCCAGGAGTAAAAAGTGCTTCATTTATCAAAACTGTCTCAATCGACAAGCTGGCCCCAAACAAAAGAACGTCTCCAATATTGAATTTCTTTTGGAGATCGAGTAAAACTCATTTTTCCTGTTCCCTAATTACCGTCAGGGTGAAGTCGGTTTGCAGGTCTGAATAGTGAAAGGTTGTTTTTGTCTGAAAGGCCGGGGCAGCGGAAACCTTCCCCAGGTTCAGCCTCTGTGCCTGTTAATAAATGGATACTCTTGTTCTGGGTGTTCTCAGAGTCGCCTGTGATTGGTTGATAACATCATTGTTGTCCCGTTCTCTCTTTTCTCACCTGTGCCTCCTGGGTCTGATCCCAACCCTGACAATATGAGAATAGTGGCCAGGGCTTAGAAATATGATCAGACGGGTAAATCTCCATGAAACAGTTTGAACTAAATTAATGTTTTTGACCAAATAACTTCAGCTGAACCTGACCGAGTCACAAAGAGCTGTGGGCCACATTGGTTTTCTTTTGCACTTCCCTCAAAACAGAAATGCAGTATGGCAGGATGCTTGGCCTCTCTCTGTATTTAGTGAAATGTTTGTTATATGAGTGCTGTAACATTTAATAGGCCTTCATTTAAAATGGTCACATTCAAATGCAGAGCTGCATTCAACAGCTCCAAGTGACGTGCAAACTGTATTTTAACTTCCTTTATGACTCCAGCACAACATAAAAACGTTTCTCTTGACCTAAACTTTAAATATTGCGTAATAACTGTTGCTTTGTAAAACTTAATATGCCAATATGAGGTTGTCTAAACTTATTTTATGCAACCTCCTAAAAAAAACACTGAAAACTGAGAATAAAATGTACAAATCAAAGAAATACTAAGGAGGTAAAGGGTATTTATACATTCATTTCTTTGTTTATTACTTCATATCTAAATACATATTCCTAAATCCTATCAAGGATGAACAAAGAGCGTCTGTTCTATCGTCTGTCCCGACAATGAGGATATAATAACATATGGAACTGTGTTCTTTGTTCGTAGGTTCCTTCATCGCTGACAGATGAGTCAAGTGTCAGATCAAAAAAACACTAAAAGCCTCCCTTCATCCAACCGCACCTCTTTCTCTCCCCTGTTTCTCTGGATCAGGACGCTTCATCTCTCTCTCTCTCTCTCTCTCTCTCTCTCTCTCTCTCTATTTATCAATCATCTCTCTCTCTCTCTTTCTCTCTCTCTCCCTATCAATCATCTCGTACCGCACTTCAAGGGAACCATCAAACAGGCGTAGCCCAGGACAACAGGCACAAACACTCAGCACAGAGGAACTGTTGTGTGGATCTCAATGGCACGACAGGAAATCCTCAGTGACAGGTGTCAAAACTTGCAGTGAGAGAATGAATGCTTGGAGATGCGTAGCGGCTGTGGCTTCCATTCACTCACATACATGTTACAGATAAACAGATAAACCCACAAAGGGCACTGATTTGCCATGTGAATGATAAATTATTACACAAGAAAGAAATGTTTCATCTGAAGGAAAACAAACACATGGTTGTCATTCAAATCCTTTCACATCCAACAAATTGCATCATTTGAGTCAGAATTGGTTGAGTTAAAAAACACAAATCTAAATCTTGTGTCTGACGTCTGCTGACAGTCATAGGACGTAATCTTGTTGGAGCCTTGTGTGAATATTGCATAACTGAAATGTGTTGAAAGAGAAATAGAAACAGATGTGACAGACTGTGTGTTATTGTAGGTCATCTTTTTGACACTGCAGATTGACAACAGATAGAAGGAGCTCATTACACAATCCAGGTCAAAGGTCAGAAAGTGACAAAACACAGGATCCTTGATATGCTGAATTTCAAACTGCAGATGCAGACACTTATATCATTTACAGTTCCAAGAAGCTTCACCTCAGCAGCACCACAGACACAAACTACCTCATTCAGTGCATGAGTCTAAAGCCTTCACTGAATTTGAGTCAAATCAAATCAGCACAGCCTGCTTTGAATTTCTTCCCTATAGCTGTTGCATTAAGTAAAATGAAACAATGGTCATACATTGACTTCAAAATATCACTGAGACCTTTCACGTTTCTCTTTTGAAAAAGCCTTTGACTAACACTGGGAGTTGTCCTGTGAAAACACCCGGGGGGGGGGGGGGGGGGGGGGAACTACAGGCTTTACTACAGTAGCTCTACGAGGACAATGCAGCCCATTTATCTATACACTGTATCGGTGCACCACAATCCAGCCAAACAAAACAGCCTGTACCGAATTACTTCCCTTCCTCAAGATAAATGCCTGTGACTAACACGACAAAGGCTATTCAACGGATTAAACCTGCAACCTTTAAACAGTCTACAGTATTCTACAACATCCCACATTCCCAGTGCGGCGTCTCCTACCATCGCTGCTGCCGCGGGCCACCAGGACGTCCGGCGACGGGGTTTGACGTGAGCGTGAGCCGAAGGAGTCCAGGCTGTCGAACGAGTCCTCGCGGCCGTGGCGTGGGGGGGAGAGAGAGTCGCTGCGCTCGGAGTCCCAGCAGTCGATGTAGCCACTGTCCCGGATGCTGCGTTTCGGGCTCTCTGCCTCTTCTGCCTCCTGGACATGCACAAACACACACACACACATCCAGGTTATATAGAATACACAGGTGTGTAAGCTGCATGAATACAAACAGAAAGAACATTAGCATAATCCTTTAATTAACTAAAAGTCTGAAAACTTGTGCCGTACGTCCACTTCAAACAACTCACACTAACTCTGTGTTCCCACATCCATTTATCAACCATCCTCTGCATCATCCCCATCTTCTCTTCTGCCTTCATCACTCTCTCTTCACCTTGCTGACCCCTCCCTTTGTCTGTCTACAGTTGGAACATGTCTGTGCAGCTAATGGGAGGTGGGGAGAGGCCTTTCCTGTCTACACAACAACTTCCTGTTCCTGACCCCGGGAACATCTGTTATGCAACTCCCACACCCCCCGACAAAGTATTTATTATGCTTTCAAGACGGCTTTACTACTACATCATTTCTGTGTGATTTATGTCTTTGGTGAAGTCATGACATCACAGAGTGAGGGTGCACCGCTGAGGTTTGTGGATGGGTGCAATCATATCCTTTAAAATCCAAGGTTCAATTTTGAGATCAGTTTTCTACTACAGTTTAAGTTCTTTTCATTTGTTTATTTCATCACTGTCAGAATTTGAATCCAAAGTTTCAGGTTCTGTGAAGGTCCAGCTGAGGAATCACCTGCTTCTTCCTTTTCCACTATCCCAACGTTCAGTTTCCAGTTAATGAGCACTAGAAGCGAACTGACCGATTCAACCTTAAATGTGAGCACCTGATGTGCTTTGCTTAGATTTTCCAAATCCAATTCCATTGTTATTTTTTCCTTTTGTTTCATGGAGACGTGGCTTTGTTTTGTTTCGACGTGTTCACATCTGGGGAAGTGGTTGTGCTGGGTTGGCAGTAATTCCCTCGGTTTTATAGAAAAGCACAGGGACGTCACTTTGTGGAATAAATTGCACGAGGTTGACATCATGGCGAGAGACTTACTGTCAGTGTGTGTGGGTATATGGGGCCTAATTAACCTTTGTTTTGTTTTTTTGTCACCAGGTGTGACTCGACAAACCTTTCGCATCTGTGACAGCAGGCCCTCGAACTCTTTCAGGTCCAGCGTGGGCCCGTTGTAGGAGGTACAGCCGTTGGCAGCACGTCCCAACCAGTAGATGGTGATTAAAACCTACGGCACAGAAACAGATTATACTGTCAGACATTATGATAACACAGAACATTCTTATACAATGGTATTTTGAATAAATTGTAACAGCAAACACATCACAACACACAAGTTGAGCCTGTGTAGGTGTTAAAGTTAATATTCGAACTATAACGACCTTTTGGAATTTTAGTTTGAAAAGTCAGAAACACTCCAGACTGTCTGAAGTAGTCTTCCTTGAGATCCAGCAGAGGGCGCTCACTATCAGCTTGACCTATTGCATGCCCTCTTGACCCCATCAACATGGTAAGACAGTAATGTTATGATGTATAGCAAAAGGAGGGAAGCTAGCAAAAAGTATCCGAGAAGCGGCTGTGTGGTCGTGTTTCGGGTTCTACGCCGAAGACAATAAAAGTAACGGACAAGGTTAACACTGTTTGAAACATGCAACTTTCTTTCTCTTTACATTAAAGAAAGATAAAAGTGCTTCAGGCAAAACACTACCACAATCCTTGACTCTGCTCCGGTCATTTTCTCCGACACAAGCTGGTTTCCTGGTCCCTACAATCCAGCCTCTTTCAAAGAAGTTTGCATGTTAGTTCGAGGCGTCCTGCATAAACATGACAAGACTGAGTCATTGTTCTGACCCTGAGAACATGGGCTGGCACTTATCATGTGATTTATATTCGCCTGTAGACCCACCTAGCCCAGAGTGCATGAATGACCAGGTCAGTTTCATCTCCTTCCAACACAATATACCTCAGGAACCAAGAGCTGCTCTTTCTTGTGCCTTGAAATGGTGCCAACTGTGCTGGAGGAACCAAAGTGTCTTATGCATTCAATGTAACCCCCCCTGTGGAATAAGCCAAATGGCCGAAATGCAGAATGTACAGATTGGCTGTGTCCACTGGGAGAGATGCACCTGTAGCCCTGTGGGCAAAGTGATGTCAGCCATATTGACTGTGTCCATGTCAACCAGCACTCCACTGGGATTGCTTTGATAAGAAAGCTCAGCGGGGTTTAATGTGTTCATGTCCGTCGTCAGTGAAAACACACCGGTCACTGATCAGAAGACACACAGAGATATTCGTCTAACAGAGGGTCAGCATCTACATCTGGGAGAGATTTCAGTGTCTCGCTCAAGGACACGTCCACACCACACCTGGAATCAAACCAGAACCAGATCCAAACTGCTGGTTTTTCCTTCATCTTCATATCAAATAGCTGCACATCTTGCTGCCGCACAACATGCCACTAATACAAAGGAGCTGTGCTAAAGCAGTGCTGCACTTGCTGTGATCGTGGGTCGTCGTCTGCACACTGGAGTACGCAGAGCAGCAGATTGTTTCCCTGTCACCAGCACAATGAACACATCCATGCCAGCTCCCATTGGAAGTGGGTCAGCACCAACTGTGTTTCAGTCCTTTACTACTCTGCTTTAAACGCATCCATATTGATCTGTGCTCCACAAACACAGCGGGGGGGGGGGGGGCATGCACGATTGCACTCACATGATTCTGACATGCAACATTAAACCTACTGCAAACAACAGCAACTTGGACTGAGCTACAGTGGATGAAAGAAAACACATCCGGGGGAGATTTCTGACTGACTGAAATAGAAGTGACAGGCCCGACAGTGACGTGATGCACAGTGTCACACTTGCTCTGCCACTCGAGTATCAGCAGCTGTCCTTATCTGGCAGATGTGGAAAGACCTGTCAAAGAGGTTCCACTGAAAACAACAGTCATATCTTTGTTTCATGTGCAAACACACTTGATCACAAGTGATGCAGAGGCATGAATCAACAAAAAAAACATCTACAGTGTACACACAGACACACAAAACACACACACACACACCTGCCACAATCCACAGACGAGCACTTCCCCATATTAGGTACAAAGTCCCTATATCCATTATTAAAATGCACAAATGCACAACCCCCTCCTTTTCCCACCTGCAACAGCTAAACTGTCATCTCATGACTCCAGCAGAATTCCATCCATTCACGTGATATCCTCTTTGTCCCATCTGTTTGCTAAACAACACCTTTTTTTCTTGTTTACCACATCAGCAAATTCCACTTGGTGCAGTTCCTTCACCTCTCAATATGTGACGTGCAGCAGAGACAGCTACTATCAAATCCTGAGTCTGCAGGGTAGATCCACAGTGGAGCAGCGACTCAGAGCAGCAGCGGCTGCTGGACGTTCACAGGCCGTTTGATTTGCTACTGCTTGAAAATTCTGGCTGAGCTGTGGCTGAGAGAGCCTGTGTGTTGTCCGCTGGACGAGCTAGCAGCCGCTGCCAGCTCTGCAGCTCGACACAATAACTTGAACAGTGCACGGCAGCATCACAGAGAGAGAGAGAGAGAGAGAGAGAGAGCGAGAGAGAGAGAGAGAGAGAGAGAGAGAGAGAGAGAGAGAGGGCACGCTTTGACTGCAGAGTGGGCAGGGCTACTGTTATGTGATGGACTTCTTAAAGCAGCATTATTAGGAACAGAGGAGAGGGATGATGAAGAACCGTTGAGGGGAGCAGGTATGAAATGATTAGGGAATATAGATTAAAAAATATTTGTAATAAAACAGGCAGCAAAAGCTGCTGAGGCACAAATAAAGCGACTAAGGGCAGATTAGGTAGAGTGGCAATTAGCTTATATCTATTTAATTTATATAATAAGTAAAGTTATGTGTGTAATATAGAGACAAATAAAGAAGACCTGAAGAAATGCATTTAAACTGGGAGGGCAGAACAAGTCAAACTGGAAAGACCAGCACTGATATCAAATCCATGGACTGTGGTCATAAACCTCTTATCCTCCATGTTTGCAGACGGGACATGGACCAAGCTAAAAAAAATCAAACTATGTGTGAAATGAAATGTTCTTAATCGGTAGATAGTGGCAGAAAAATGTGTAATCCATCTAAATAAAGTCTATTTCAAAAGCTGGTAAAGTGAAATGTGTGGGTCAATAAAGGAGATGAGGTCTGCATAGATGAATCTAGAATAGACGAGACAGAATGAATGGAATTCCACATGATGTATTTAACAACACAGAGCTGCTGTGGGATGAACAGAAGTGGTGGAGCTGGAACAGGCAGCTGATATAAAGGATGACAACCGCAGCACAGACACAAACACAGGGCTGTAAAAACAGTTTCCTTCCAAACGTACACTTAGAACACAAGCACATTATCCCACTGTAATCCAGAAGTGTCACTTACATTCTTCAGCTTTCGGCTGCAGTCACTTCCCCTGTAGAACGAGACAGAGACACTGAGTTACATAACGATAGCAGCAGACACCTAAGATGCCTGAACTCCCACATATCCATGCAAAACAGCAGCAAAAAGAAAAACTGATCAAAACTATGTGGGAATCTGTGGTGAGTTCAGCCCACGCAGGGAGGACTCACCGCCTCAGGAACTCAGTGATTCAATGACAACATACAGTAGAAGAATATTCCTCTAGTTTCTCTGCTTCGAAAAGCGTTAGGAAGCGCTACAGCTGCTCTCTCACAACAATATTCATCATTTTTGTTTTCGACAGTGCGTCTCAGTGGTGGTCAGACGCTTTGACTGCAGAGTGAGGTCAGGGAGGTGCAGAGCACAGACACCACCACAGCCGAGGCCACTTAGCGCCACACGTGCTGCCAAAGTGACAAGATGTGGATCATGTGGCTTGAAGCTATAAATGGGAAGTGAAGCAGTTAAACTGACCCCAGAACACATGGTGGTGTGGAAATGAAAACTTGCATTTTAAGAGAATATATGAAAAGACATAAACATGCATAAAGATGTATGACGACATTAGTTGGAAGAATGACACACAAGAGAAGAAGACTTTTCAAAGTGAAAGATGCCACAATCCACAAACCCTAAGGCACAAAGTTTAAAAATGTAATTTAAGTGAGAGGCAACAAGGAGCTGCCAAACCTTTCTGGACAAGTCTATGTACCCGAGTGAAGAAATGTGGTCTTTCTTCTTCCTGAGTCGGGATTATGACCAAAAGATCAATCATACCAAAACCAGAAAGAGTAAAACTTTTTTTAACAGATAGAAAGTTCACTTCAGGAACAGGTATTAACAAACAAAATACTTATAGAAGTAGATTGAGGCTTCTCTATTCATTTGAGTTAAATCACAGAATAGCTGTCAAAAATAAACAACAGCATTATCACTGAAATATAAGAATATGTCTCCTTGTATAATATATCCCTTCTGAGAAAGAGCAAAAATACATGTTAACTTCGGGGAAGTTTCCAGAGCCCAAGGGTCACAAATCTCAAGTCACTCAACGTGCATGTAAAAACCTAAATTGCAGTTGCATGAGTTTTCCATAACAGCAGTGAGCGGAGAAAGAAAGGAATGTAAGACGAGGAGGTGAAGAGCAAGGTGACAGCAGCTGGAGGGAATTTAGTGTCAGTCCTCTCCTTCCTCCTCCTCCTCCTCCTCATCCTCTCTTTGTCAGCCGACTAGATAAACAGTGCGACAGGTAGACAGCTTGTCTCTGCTGTTACCTTGCAGAGGTGAACCTGAGGGACAAACGCAACAGATTCCTCCAGATATGAGATCACACTCGGGTGTCAGGCCAGAGGAACATCTGTCAGATTCTACTGTCGACTTTCCTGAGACTTTAAATAACATCATGGTTACTGAGGCTGACAGAAGCAAACAGTATCGATGACAAACCAAAACCTTAATTAGATTTGTTTTTATATATACATATTTTGATATAACCTACAATAACTATAGGTATTGCCTTGACTTGATTCTTATTAAAAAAAAATTCTCTATGCATAAAATTTACTTTAAAGATGTGCAAAAAGTGTAATGACACACCTAAGTTTTCAGATTTCATGAGACAATTAACACTGAACTTCAGACTTTTGGGTATTATCCTCATTTATCATCCAAGTTCTCTTTTAATGAAATGCTTGAAGCAAAGTTGTATCATTAAATGATCATTTGAATCAAAATGATAATAATAAAGGTCTGTATTTATGTATTTTTTTTAATATAGTCAAGAGAAATCTGACAAAGTTCTCAACTGGGCTCCATGCTGTGTCAGGGCTGGTTACATAATTACTATGAATGTGTATTTCTCTATGATGGAGCAGGCAAATAGCAACTTACTACTAATCAATATTAAATAAATCCTGAAGACTTGTTTATTCTCGTGGATTGTTTTCCATCACACGTATTTCAAAACCAGATGTGAGGGAAATCCATTTTTACAAATTCAACGGAAAAATCTCCTCCACTTTCCTCCACCTTCCACTCTTGTCCCTGTTCCATCAACGAGCAGGGGAACAGGATATATTTCAGGGCCTGAGCTCACAGTGTTCCACAACCTGTCTCTTCTTTACGCCTCCCTGTCCCAAGCTGTCTCCCAGAGGAGCAAACACCTGTCCGGTGCGACGCGGGGGGAAGCAGGGAAACTGCTGCAGGGAAAGAGCGTCCTGTACGACAGAGGTTACACAACAACTGGAAATAGAAGCGGTTCCACTTAAACAATGACAGCGATATTTCCTCTCGGGTCTGTGATTGCTTATTCCTGACATTTTGAAGAGTGAAACCTTTTTTATCCTAGTGTGGAAATCGTGTTTCACCGAACGTCATGAACCACTGCAGCTCACTGATCCATACATGCTTTTGTAATGAGTATTTTAAAATAACACAGATGAAGTCTGTCAGTTTTTATTTAAAATCTGTTCTACATGTTTATTGGTTGAAGGGGAAAAACTACATATATTTGATTAGTGATGAATTGTCATTATACTCTTTATAAAAAATGGGGATGAAAAGAATTCCTTGTACCTTGTAAGAAATGAATACGTCTACCTCAAAAGAGTGGGGAGGGAAATCCCAGATGAAAGCTTACGTTAAGTTCCTCTATTTATTAATTCAAAACGAAAAACACACAATCTGGATTTGTTTAACTTTTGTAGATCAATCAGGGAAAAAATGATTGCTTTGGAAAGTTAAACGCCATGATTTCCTTATTTACAGTGTCAAGATGAACAAGGCATGGACTATTACCTTTACTGTAAACTTGCACACATGCTCAGAGTAAAAAGATATATAAATACTGTATTAAAGTACACAATCACACACACACACATCTTCTCAATCACGTCTTTGTCCAAACAGAGCCGATGGAGCAGCTCCTCTTGAGAGCAGCTAACATTAGCACCGTCCTCTCTCCACCCTCCATCTCAAGCAGCACCTTTCAGAACCCTCCAGTGAATGATGCCTGGTTCGTGCACATGGGCGACACATTCACAGTATATATATTTTTTAAAACACACACATGCACGCGGCTTTGTTACCAGGCAACAAAGTGGGAGCTGTGGTGCTGTGGGTGATTTAAAGCTTCTTGTTGTATTTGGAAAGAGACCAGTTGTGTAGAACAGATATGCCGTTGTTGCTCTGCTGACACACACTCGCACAAACTTCCATTTACTCCCATTTAGTTGTTCGTGTTTGCCCTGAACTGGTTTATTGTCTGATGCAGAGAATGACTGACAGCGTGACTGACAGATGTGACACACAAAGAGACACACAACCAGTGTTAGGGACAAGCCATCTATTAACACACAACTGAAGTGATCATCATCATCATCCTGAGCGCTCAGTCACAACCACTTAATAACAACACAAATCTCCCTTTATTCTAAACATTCATGACATATACTCAAAAGCTCATGAGGGTTTTGGAGCTCCCTTGGCCCTGCATTGGTATATTGATGTAAATTAAATTGTTACAACTTTTGTCCAATAAAGTTTGTATTTTCTTTTCAATCGCGATAAAGTGATAACACTACTTTGTACATGGGAATCAAACTGAGAGGCTGAAACACACAGATTCACACCCAGTCATTGAGCAGGGAGGTGACAGTGGTCTTACTTGGCGATGGGGCGTGTGGACGTGTCCTGCAGGTCTCCAGGGTCAAACAGCTGGGAGCCTTTCAGTCCCAGCTCCTCACAGCCTCGGAGAAACACACTGAGGTTGTCCTGCAGCAAACACACAAACACATTTCATAAGGGTAATTACACTATTTGCAGACTCACAAGGCAAAGAAAGGTCAGGCTCATTCACTGCACAGGGTCTCGACTGTGATGCCAAACAGTCTCACGGTGAAAAATATTGTAGAAAACATATAAGTGGCATTTGTTTGGTGTTTGTTTACAGTAGAAAAGTTGAGTCTGGCTTCACACGGTTACGTCAAACATAAACACACACACGTTATCACAGGTGAAGAATTACCTCTCTTACTCTAAAGACCTAAGATACATCCAACTCTGACCTCTAACTTACACCGAGTCTCACCCCTCGTCTGACCCTTCTGAGACCTTTGAACTGCCCAAACAGTTCTTGTGTTGCAAAAATGTCCTCACAGTTAGAGTCAACAGTTTAAAGAGAGAAGAACAACAACAGTTCCACAGATATTTAGATAAAAGTTCAAGTTTCTCTTCATTTACTGCACAGTAAGTCGCTTCCTATCGCAAACACAACTTCTAAATTAGGGGCTTTCAACATTTCTCTCTCAGACAAACACACAGAAGAACATTTGCCAGAAACGTAGAAACAACAACAACAAGGCATAAAACAAGTGTGTGTAATTCATGTCCCTGGTCAGACTAGGTTAGGCTCAAACAAACATGCATCACAGTCACAACATGAAAATCAGGATACCTGCTCGACAGAAACGTGACACCGCCAGGTTCTGTGTCCGGATAACGTGCACCCCCCCTCTCAGATTCAATACAACTTTCACTCTTCACTCTGTGCTTCCCTCCAGTGTCGTCCCGCTCCTTGTTTATCTCCCCTCGTTCACCTGCTCTTCCTCGATGTCTCCTCTTCTTCGTCTCCGTCCCTGCTCCTCAGTCTCTCTCCATCTCCTCAGTCCTCTCCCTCACATCCCTGCTCTCTGACAAAACTCTTTGTTGGGTGCAACCTGAGCTGAGCTCTCCTCTCTCGTTCCCAGGTTCTCTCTCTCTCTCCCTCTTACTTTGTGCATGTCTCTCTATCCTTATGAGGGCCACAGCCAATTGCCTTTCCCTCCAACAACCCCCCACACTTCTCCTCCTCTCTGGGTGTCACCGTTTCCTCTCCACCCTGATTGTCCCAGGCACACTGTATCGCTCTCGCAAAACAAAACACAAATACAATGTTCAATATACACAGCATGCATTTAAAAAAAAAAATGCAGTTATACATCATTCCAAGTGCAGAGAAACATAAGACTAAGATACTTATGTGACATGTACATGTACACGCTAGGTGGTGAGACAATACATGGAATTCTCACAATCTTGCAAAACACCACCTCTGAACCCACCCTGCCGCTTCCTGTGTTTTTGGGAAAGCTACGTTTCTGCTCTCCTGATGACACACACACACACACGCACACACAGGTTTAATCTTATTGGACTGTTTGACTAATGACAATTTACTGTCCCTACTGTCTGTTTCACTGTAATAAACTGATACACAATAGTAAATTGAATTAATGCCATATTATATTTTAATTCTGAAATATTAAAGCACTGTCAAACAAGAGCTTTGAAAGAAAGGAACATTGGTGATCGATAACCATATAATAATCAACCTATCAATAATCAGCTGTATAATGATCCACATATGAAACCATGCTTGTAAGAGAGCAACTCCAACTTTAACCTCAACAGCTAAACAATCCTGTCCCACATTTTTCCTCATCCAGCCTCCACTGGTATTTATAACTGTCTGGAACAATTACCACCAAAACCAATAAGACCAACAACAAATGCTTAAACAGACTCATTTAGTAGCAACTTGCAAACAGGATAATTCAACTGGGAGCATTGGGAGAGACTGTGTGTGTCTTAGGAAATGAACTTTGTGGTGAAATCGCAGGTCACTGCCACAGGAAACTGGGCGTCTACTGCAGAGACTTGAGTGACAGCTGAATGTGTTCGTAGACATGGGAGGTGGAGAAGTGGAGTCTGACACAGAGCCTGTGCATTCACACAGAATCAAAAAAAAGGAAAGACGTAATAATAAATTAGGGCAAAAGGCATAATGTGGAATGTGGAAATATAAACACTGTGGTAAGATTAACGAGGGTCATACAAATTATATTTACAATCAAATCTGAACAAAATTAAAGCCAATGCATTTACTATGAGAAAGCTAAAAAAGATAGCATGTGCCCCTCACAACAATCAATATCTGTCTACACCCAGGATCAGACAGGTTTCTCAGGGAAGAGGTGTCGTGTTCACGCCCTGGGTCGGCACAGACTCCAGATAAAAGCTGGTCAGGGCGAGAACACAAAACACTTGGACGATAATATATTTTCCTTATGCTTTTTGTCCCCTGCCAAGGATAACACAAAAAACTATGACCAAGGAAACGTTAAGGCAAGGAGCCAATCTGATAAAAATAGAATAAAAGGTTGTGCGGCAATTCCTTTTAGATGATTTATCTTTTACTGTAACTCTATGTGACATTATCTAAACTACAGTGGCCAATTTCAGAGATGTAAGCAGACGTGTACATTAATCAGGAGATGATTTTGAATTTATATTTAATACTCAATAAGAGAAAATAATAAGGGAAAAACATTTCAGAAAAACAACAGTTAAAATAATCATTAATGACCTTAAGACAAACTTGTTTATTCTGTTTCACTCAATTCATCATAAAGCCTCTGACAGGAAACTAGCTTTTTCCAAGAAGAGCCCTAAATTGGACATGAATGTCTATGCTTTGATTAAAACTCAAGGGACCCACTTTTCTAAAGATACTAATGAAGCAGATGGTGACACAACTGGTGAAAACTGAACAGGAGTAAAGCTTGAAATATATTACGATAGCAGTCTCCAGTGTTGTCTTTCTACGTGTGTGCGTCACTGAAAAATAACACAAGCGCCTGTTGCCGTATAAACATGATGTCTGGAAAGCAACATGTGAATTACAACCATTCAGCTCTGGGGCCGATCACCAGTGTGGGTCTGTTTGCACACTGTAAAACGTGAACATGCCAGTCCACCCAGAGACAAGCTGGGAAACAGAGCGCGCCACAACCGACCAGTTCAGACGCACACAGAGCCACACAGGCTGAGCGGCACTGAGGTGGCTGCTCTAATTACAAAACAGCCCCAACTCCTCAGAGACTCATTTTCCCATTAGCCCCCCCAAACAGGAAGAGGAAGGGGGAGTAGCCTGTGTTTTATTACGATGGGCCAGATAACAGCAGGACCCTTGTTTATGCGTTTCTCACCTCTCTAATCACAGCCGGGGGGGGGGGGGGGGATCCCAGAGCCACAAGAGAGTACAGGACAGAATTATGAAGTACAAAGACTCATAGTATTAAAAAAGAGGTAACTACTAATGTAAACATGTTGTTTTCAGTGGATGATTCGTTTGCCCCTTTGGGCCAATTAGCAGTGGTCACATTTTGTTTGCTTGTCCTGTAATTGTCATTGCCTTATTATGTTTGTATAATTATGTTGTCATTGCACGGATCGACAACCAGTGTTTGAGAAACCATTCAGACTCGTGACATAAACTAACAATCACACAATCTTTTCCAATATATTCACAAGACCAAAAACACTGAATGGTCCATAAAATGAAGTTTGAATCAACTTCACTCAAGAAAGGATATGATCCATAATCTGATTTATAACTTGTAGCTTGTGCAGAAGACACATTTTATATCTGTTGGAGGTGAAGTGTTCCCCTTCTGCAATAAATAAATATATGAAACAAGAATTTGCAGGAATGTTACGGAGATGGAGGGACTACATCGACTCGTGGGTTTAAAAGCTCTCACAGGATCATCACTTGTTATTCTACTCGTGATTGTCGAAAGCTCGTAAAGAATGTGGTGTGTAATTATCCGCCACTTGTAAAAAGCCAGAGACGGCCCATTGGCGGCCATTAGTGACGCTGTCAGATAAGAAAAGCCATTTCAGCCGGGGACAGACTTCCTTGTTTGTTTTGTCGTGCTGTGATCCAGAAATACCCAGCATCCTTTGCACCTTTTTCCCCTTTAAGTACAAGAAGTTCTGTCCTAATCACCTTCAGCATTTCTCCCTCATGTGATCACAACATTTTAAACTCCACTGTCTGTCATCAGCGACCGGACAAGACTGGTTCAACATGTCTTAAAAGCAGCCATTACTATGATCTTTGTTGTTTCGAGTTGTTGATGTTTCTTGACACATGATGGACACGAAACCGGAAGAACACAAACAACAAGAGATTGTGAATCCGGCCTCCTGCATCCTCTACCCAGGCGCCACTGCTCGTCTGAATATTCCAAAAATGTTCCTGGTGAAGTGAACGAGTTGGTCAAGCTCCTGCTGCGTTGTTCACATCTAAAATGCAATCTTCCGAAAGTATCTGGAAAACATGGGTCCAGACATTTTCAGGAGTTCTTTTTGAGTCTTGCTTTTTGCTCTGAGACCTGATTTTCTGGGTCTTCAGATTAGAGCAGATTCAACATGAGCTCCAATACGATTAACTTTTTCCTCTGCCTATGTTTACATGTCTTCCCTGCTCCTGAAAGGCCTCTTCATCCAGATCAAGGTCTCAGGTCCTCATGAAAAGGTTCCCTTGTGTTTCACTGTACTCGCCTGAAAAGCATCAGTGTTCAGCTCTACTGAAATCTACAGGCTCTCATTTACAGCAGGAGGTAAACTTCCCCTCAGATTCCTTAAAACACAGGATACAATACACAATCTTGGCTTAAGGTTTTTTGGGAGCGGGCGACAATTTCTATCTGCGCAATTGAAAAGTTAATGCCAAGGCAGTAAGTGATGTCAGAATAAAGGAGCAGCTCAGATTCATCATGTGGATGAATACAGGAAGGAAATCTGCAGTCTCATTGTACAATGAGTGAACCGTGAAGGGCTCAGTGTCACAGGCGGCTGCTGATGGACACGTTGGCTGTTGGAACTGAAACTGAGGTCTTTCTCGGCTGCAGGTATCTGTGATCGAACCCAGATACCACACCTGCTGGTTTATAATGTCAAGTCCGGCCGAGCCACTAACTCTTAACCTCACATGCTCCTTGTCTGTGACTCAGGTAGTTTCCTTGGATGAAACTGTACGATCAGTAGCAAGCAGAGACTGGAAAAGAAGGAGAACTGCTATTTGAAACCAAAGCTGGGAGATACAACCAGAATCTGATACTATGTTAAAAGACATTTAATATCCAGGTAACGATATATTGTGTTACTCATACCTGTGTAAATCTGCAGAGGTTAAGTTGCAATGGAATTGATTGTCTCCATATTGTAGATTATTTTCATTTGGGTCCCGGGTTTAGTTTTGGGCACCTGACTCTCATCTTTCTACTTTCTAACATGCTTGCCTCAGTGATATAGAGGATGTTAGTGGTGTTATATCTTCTACTGGGCCAGCAGGTGTAGCCCCTCATTTAGAAACAAGCACCTTGTTATGTCTTAGGTCCAAGTCCATCTCCTACGTGGAATTACCCTGTTCTGTGTCATGTTCACTCTCCCCCATAAAACATCCTGTATAGACATTAACACGTTGTTCTAAAGCAGGTTACAGCAAGTTTTTAACATTAAAGAGCACTGAACCAAAACAAACATCTAATGTATTTCTGGAGAAGGAAATATAAAGAAGAAAGGGGAGGAAGAGACACAGACATGAAGCAGGAAGAGGACAAGAGACAGAATACGTTATATGTTAAAGTTGTAAGCTTTGGTGTAGGAGGCTGTAAATTTGGGGTTTTAACGATGAGGTAGTTTAGTGGACTTACCAGACCAGCAATGGGTGTAGGGAGTCTATTAATTTTCTTCACCAGGCCGGGTTTAATGGAGCTCAGCAACCTAATAAAACAAAGAGACACACAGGGAGGAGAACAACAAAGGGTGAATTTCAATCAAACACAAAAAGTGACTGTAAAACTTGTCTTACTAGTTCTTGTCCAGCTCAAACACACACGCACACACATGAAGAGGTTATGTGCTGGTGTTGCTATTCCTTATTGAAAATATGGATGCAAACACCTTTTCTTTCACAGTTCATTTCCTACTAACTCTGCCTGCTTGTTAGTCGTGAACAAACCGTTCCCAGCGTCCCACATCTCCCTCGGTCTCTCTGCACTTTCATCTTTGATGAACGATCATGAGTCAGCCCTCTTAAAGGAGGAACCCACCCTTGGAAACACTGGGTATCAGATATCAGCAGCTCCTGTGATATTCACAGCATTCCACAAGTTATTTTGGAATGATACTCTGATCTTACTTTCTAGTGAACCCTTTCCCCTCAGCCTGCCTCATCAAACTTTACCTCAGTGTTTCCCAGAATAACTTCAAACCGACCTGAGGAGAACTCTCTGCACAGTGTGTGTGTAGGTGGAGAGAAAGCAAGCAACAGTGAAGACAATATTTCCCCCTCATGAAAAATTGCCTGGAATGTTTTAGTGTGCTTCCATTTTATTTTAATGGCAACCAAATGGATTTCTCTAATTTGTTTTAGATGGATTTCTGCCCAGATGATGGCAGAGCATTGGTTCTTCCATCTTTTGAAAAGTTGATGTGATCAATTTAATGATTCTCGTGATCATAATTTTTGCCAGTTATTTGCAGGAATGTGTTTGTTTCCAGTGATGACTGTCACAGTTTAAACTTATTACAGCCTGATGATAAAGTTGGAATAAGAACAAGAGGGAGAGGAATTGCTGCATTTTTTAAACCAAAGGACACAACCAAAACAAACTCAGCACATAAATACATCATCTTAAAAGTGTTTTACAAAGAGAAACACATTTCCTGAAGCCTTAAAGGACGAGGTTGGACGTTGCTTGGACACCGGTGCAGTGCATTGCGTGACTGAACACCTGCAGGGTGTTAAGACAAGGTAATGGGTATAAGGGTTGATGATTAAATCACATCAGTAACCTAAACGTTTGGAAGGCTGCCCAAAGGATCACAGGTTTGTTCCCTGTAAGTGACTGGATGAAATGTCAAGTTGAAAGTTTCCTGCAGCCATTTACTTACTGTATCTCCGGATGAGAACATCCAAGATAAGTGATGATGAAGTTAAACATTGATATTTGTAGAAGTGGTTTTACTGGTGAATATAATGTACTGTTCATGGTTGTGTGCCGTAAAATCAATGCATGTTTGTGAAAGTTTAAAAGTCTGGTTTCAGTTTTTCTTCTGTTGATTTCAAATAGATAGATTTTGTTTTTTTAAATCTATGATGAAAATAAATCTCACTTATTGCTGCAATATTACAATAAGTTTATCTAATGCCAAGTTCAGACTTCACCACTTTCAAATTTGTTGGCTTGCAGGATCGCTGTTCACAGTAAATGACTAACTGTAACAGTCTTGTGAGTCTGTTGTGAGTTCATACGACACAGCTGAGTGGTGACACTCTACATTATCTTTCACCACGATATCGAATCAGAGAAAGCAACATGTCGGTAGCTGGTAATTTTATTTTTGAGGAGTTCACACATGATTTGGTCGTACATAGAAAATCAGGCTAAGAATCATGACATTCATCTATAGAAATATGTTTAGTGATCTGGCAGATAGATCTGCATCGTGAAAAAACACAATCAAAAGTTTTTCAGACCCATTGTGAGATCGTCTTGTCTTGTTTTGTTTGACCAATTGCCCCAAATTCCAATTAAGGTCCAAATATACAAATTTCCATTTATAAATCACCATTTTTCTCTAATTATCAAGGCCTGAAGGACGACAGGATCTCCCACGATATTCCAGAAATTCCAAAAGCAGTCGGACACTGTTAAATTGTTCCAGAGGTCTTTACTCAAAACAAAGACAGAATAAACATGGGGCTTGTGTAACTGAACTTGGCATCGAGGAATGCTGAAGAGGGAAAGTGCAAGTGTCTGCGTGTGTTTCAGTCTCATTTCAGCACCTCTGCTTATTATGAGCCGCTGAGACAAAAGTTCAAGTGTCACACTGGAGAACAATTCAACAGAACGCCAGTCTCTCTGACCACTGTAGCGTGGTGCTGCAAAAAATCATCGAGGTATGAAATGGAAAACTGTTCTTCTTGTCAACTTTATTATAACTGCATGGTTTAATCTAGGTTCACAGGATTGTTGTTTTCTTCTTTCAACTTCCTACATTTCAGTCTGGAGCAATTAAGTATCTATCAATCCATGAATAGTCAGGATTTTATGGGTCTGAAATGAAAATACCCTGTATTCATTAAGTGTTTTAATAATAATATTATTATATTATTGAGGACTCACTCAACCTATGAACATGCCTTTTAGGGCCTTTGCACAGGTCTAGAACTTATTTTCAAGTCACCATTGAAAACACTATCATGGTTTAAATAGAATTGAAACGTTAAATTAAAATGACCTATGCTTCACAACCATGTTATTAACGCATCAGTTCCCTTAAGAGAATAACAACAAAGATAAAAGCTTGACAGACAGCAAGGGAACAGTTGATATACTAAAGACAGTTATAATAAAGGTGTATAGTCAGAACTTACTCGCACAGCAGTATGCCATTCTCCAGTCCTCCTCTGAAATCTCTGTCACCAAAACATCTTCCTGTCACAGCCTACAGAGGGAAGAGAAGGAGTATTTCAGCAAAAAGCACAAAGCAGCTCGGATGAAAAAAAACACCAGATCAAAAGAGAATTTCAGTTTCTGACGCACAAGCGCAGCAACCTTTATCTACGCTGCTTTCACGTCCTTCCCCTCACAGTAAATCCCAGGAACGGTATGGAGAGGAGCACAAAGAGCGGCCGGCCGTATATCAGGTCCCCCTCTGGTTAACGGTGCTAAACACTAACAAGCTTGACATAAGCCGCCATCATCCCGACCAAATGGCTCTGGCAAGCTAATGTGTCGTGACAGGGGATTTATCGGGTAGTAGTCGCTCAGAGCCCATGAGGAGGAGTAGCAGCCCGTTTGCATGTGTTTGCATGACTGCAGTGCATCCTCAGTTATGTGTGCATTATCACAACACATATAGATTTGTCTTTTTATAGCTGCAAGCTAGAATACCTGAACGTGTGCAAGGTTCAGCTGCAGCATAAAGGCAACACAATGACTCTGAAATGCTATTTTGTTGTTGCTCCTGGTGTTCACGCTCCAGCTGAAGTTTCCACCTCTCCCCTTTAGTCATGAGAGTGAAGAGAACATCTCATAAATACATACGACCCACGTTAGCTCAAACGAAACACTCTCGTGTAAACGCGAGCGCCCACAGTGAAATAATAATTGCCTCCCACTCAGAAATATCTGCTGTTGCAAGACTTTTGTGACTGAGTCAATTTAAAATCCATTTGTTCACACAAACACTGGCAGGTTTAAAAAAAAAAAAACGGAGGAACCCATTTGGACAGCCGGCTTGGAAGCCAAAACAATTACAAGATTAAGTTTCCTGCAGAGTTTTGTTAATGTGTATTTGCACAGCTGTGGAGGCGTAGAGTCTTCAGCCAGCTGTGCGTCTCTGTCAGCTTCTTGCCTCGACGTGGAGCTTGGAGCCGTTACAAAAGAAATGGACTGCTGTATGTCAGCATGTCGGCCGTCAGGGGGCCTCATGTCCACTGCTGGGGGGGTGGTGAGGGTCGGGGGGGCCCCGTGAGGTGCTAATGTTTAGTAGGGAGCTACACCGATAGAGACAGAGGTATACAAATACAGAAATGAAAGTGCCACAGTCCTTCCCTGCGTGCTGGTGTTCACCCGCTCGCCGCTCATCCCCCCGACTGCAGCAGCACTTGTGACGAACACATTGTGCGTCTGGAGTTGACAACACAAAAGAGATGAGTGAAGCCTGAGGGTGAGGCCTCAAAGTTTGCCCCTCAGTTCAAACACATGGCGCACAAAACACACAAGCTGTAATTACAGTGTTCTGACTGGATGAGGAAGAACACGTCATGTTATTTGTTGAGTCAAACATCCTTGATCAGTGTTAGCTAAGTGGTAACGGTGATGTTTAACACCTGTGCAAGGGAAGAAAATCTGCCCGTCAACATCTCTTAAGCTCATTAATTAATAGCAATAGGTCGTATCTTACTTTGTTTCTGTAAAAGAACAAAAGAATCGAACCTCAGTTTCTGGATTTACAGGGTAACATGGTTGTCAACGTCTTGGCTGGACAGGGTCACTTCCTGGAGTCTCAAAAAATATAACATAATGAATATATTATGTTCATTAGTGAGCTTTAGAGCAGGGCTGGGGAATCAACAGCCTCTGAAACATAAACTGCCTGGGAGAACATTCATAAATACAAAAAAGCAAATCCGAAATGCAAAATATTAACAAAAGGCTCGTAAAGCTGCTCTAACCTTAAAGATGTATTATCTCTGTTTGACACAGGCAGTCTAATGTCGCTACACTGCAATTTCTCAATTATCTAAAACAGCAGCAGCAGTAGGATCCGTGGTAATTATCTTCCTCCTCTCTTGCCTCCTGCCTTTTTCCATCGAGCTCAAGCCTGAAGTTACTTGGCCAGAAAAACCTCCTTTGGCTCTGCAGCCCGGCGAGCTTTAACTTAATCAATGAGTTTAATTCTTTCTCCAGTTCTGCCAGACAAATAAAGTTAGATTAAGAAAAGTGTTCTGTGCGCAGCTAAATGGCAGCAGATGGCGTCTGTGGATGCAATTATGAGTCAATAACATTTCCATATTTTAAACACAGAAGAATGGCATTTCCAGATCTGATCTTACACTCTGACATTCTCGTACAAGAGGGAATAACATTAAATCTTCGTGTGCAAAGATCCCAGCTTTAGCACACTGGAGAATAGTATTCCCTGGTTTTGTTCATGAGCAAATAACATTTCATGGTCAGATTTGTGTGAAGATCCAGTGGCCTAGATACTTTTATATCAGCAGCCTGAAAAAAAAAAAGAAAGCTGCAGCCGAGCAGATGACCTTGATTTAGCAGCTCCTCAATAAATGTGTCAGGTGGACATCGGTTCTGTGCTCAAAGGGAACGACCTCTTACTTCTCTGTGATATAGCTTGTTGCATGCACGTTAACATAAAGGGCATATGCCTCTGTTTTGTGTTTATGTTTTAAAGGTTAATAATGTGTATTGTTGAGTCTTGTTTTTAAATACGTACTGTGTGTTGTCAATTGTGAATCATGTGAGTCCTGTCAAAAGGAGAACTTCTGTCACTTGGGACGAACAATAAAGTTCGATATCTATCAATCTACTGGCTACAACATAGTCAACAGTTCTTTTCTGCTTTGATGTTGCCTGGCAGCTCTTTGGCAGCAGCTCTGGAGCGACAGAGGAAGTTGATTCATATTCGTCTGCTGCTCCCACGAGTGTCGTTCTGAGCCGAGGAGCCCATGAAACTCCTGTCAGGACGTTTTGAAGCAACAGACTTTCGACCAACATAAAACACAGAATTGATATATTGATCATATCAGAGATCTTTGTGAGGCAGGATAGAAAACACACTTAAACATTTCAAACCGCCATGAAGTAGAATTTGACCGGCCTTTCATGTAAAGCTGGATGATTGGCTGGTGGGTTTAGCGTGTGCATTACCTCGCAGACCCATAAAACCTCCTGAGTTACAGCAGGAAGGCATCGTGCTAAAGTTGAGATGGCATGCGGGGAAGTGCTGTTGATTGTAGGTTAACGGCTTAATGTCCAGGAAAATAAAAAGTCATTTAAGGTTGCTATTAAACACTAAATCAGAAAATCCCAGGATCCTCGTCAGCATCAGATTGAACAAAGGAAGAAATAAAATACCCACAGAAGACCACCTACAGTAAAGTGGTACTGTATCCGGATCACAAAACAAATATTCATACAGAGACTGAGGAATAAAAACAGTCTGAGATAAATCTGATGCAGTAGAAATCACCTCAGTGGGAGACAAACATCCTAAATGTGCTGGAAACCTCTGGATCTGTGTTGCAAACCCATGCAGGCTCAGACCAGGGGCCTCAATTAGAAAGAGGAATGTGTCGCGTTTGTTGTTTTCACTGGAATGTCGCCCGCATTGTTTCACAAACAATCAAATGATGCTGGTTGGCTTTTTTCCCTCCTTTTCACTTCCTTCCTCTTGCAATCCCTTTATGTCTCAACTGGATTACTTCTCATGGATTCATTATCCAACAGCAGCCGTCGCTGTGTCCACAGTGATAGGACGTGTCTGTAGGTTTAGAAACTGCACGAGTGAACTTTGCAGACGTGAAAGTAGCTTTTTTTCAGAATTCTGCAGTAGTGCTTTGATGAAATATAAAATATTAAACATGAGGTTCCAGCATGAAAACTCCCCAGAGATACTGCTTTCATACTTCTGAGAAATAAAACATCAATGTGATGAGGAGAGATTCCTCTACAGTCAACTCGGTCTGGCCAGGAACACAACTGAAATCTTACTGCCAAGAATTCATTTTTTTAATCAGCATACAGAGAAAACACTTGCACTGCAGATTCAATCAGGACCAGAGCCAAATCAAGAACTTCCTGTAACACAGCCACTCAGCTCATGGCTGTACTGATCATTAACTGACCATTCAATGAACAATATGAAAAAAAAACAGGAGTGAAGCCAAAGCTTTGCTGAGCACCCCCTGGTGGCTGGCTGGAGTAGAGATCACAAACCCTGCCTCCTCCATGTCAGTGGATATCCATATATCCATATATTCTGTATATATATATAGACACAGTATGGTATTGTTATCCCCCCTGAGAGAAATCCAATGAAATCTAACCTATAGCAGCGGGACCGTGATCTCAGAGGGCCCTCAGCGTTGGACGACTACCTGTCCCTAATTCAAGACCAATAACTCCAGGTTTGTGGACAGGCTGAGTTCCGTGACTGGGTGAAGTTAAAACACTACTCTCTTCACGGCCCGGAGGCAAACTACGATCAGCCTGTTGAAGAGTTGACAGCTGTGAGCTTGAGAGCTGGCGAACACAAACAGAGGCGTGTGCTCCCGGCCTGCAGGCCAGCCTCCGTATCACACGCCTGCTTTGTAGCATTTCTACCTTTCATGCTGCTGTCTTGAGGGCGTTGTGTAATCCTGACTGGATCCCACGCTTTGCTAAAGCCGAGTTCAAGAACACATGTAAACACATCTTCTGGCCCGTAGCCAATAATCTCATTAATTCAACTTGGCAACAGAGCGTTTAATCTTTAAATGCTTCTGGTTTTGCTTAACAGTACAAAAACAACAGTGGACACCCGGGCTGTTCAGTAAATACAAACTTCATGTGCAGGAGGAGGAGGACAGACACACAATACCACTGAGGTTGATTTGTGTAGTTCACTGTCGTCTCCAAGCAGGGGACTGGACAATGGAACCTCTTAAATCTCCAGTGTTGCAGAATCTAAATCAACTGTTTCATGACAAGGTTAAAAAAAACAGAGTCAAGTTTTCATCATCATTAAAAAGATAGAAATCTTTGGCTTCATGGGAAATCGGGATTTCAAACAAAATATGTCAAAAGTATTAAAATTGGGAACATCTGACTCTACATAGAAGGGGGGGGGGGGGCGTCTAAGTGAGGGTCCCCTCCGCTCTTAGAGGTTCAGCCAAAGGTCAGGAGTGGTTTCGGCCTGCGATCCATCATCCAGGCCCTTTCACAAGCTGCCACCCCTGCCACCGCTGCAGGGATCCTCCTTTGTGCCTGTGGACTGTTTGCTCTAAGCTCGGTGTGCTGGCATGTCGCTGGATCGGTGAGGGCTGAAGAGGGAAACAGGAACTGGAGGGGGGCCATCAAAGAGAACATTTAAACGTGTCAGCTTGTTCTGCTTCTTCAAGATTACTATTCAGCCTTTGATAGAGTTCAAAAACAAACATGGGGGGGTCTGCAGAGAAGACCCCATGCCTGAAAGGAACAGTAAAGGTTGGCAAAACTGAAAAGTATCTCAAGATCTTTCCCACACTGCCAGGTTTATATGTTTTATATTTCTGAGAATACAAATCAATACATTCCAAAACTAAACTGTTGGCGAGCCATGTACAAGAAATTATATTTGATTTATCAAGTGAATCCAGAGAAAAGTCACCTGCATCTATTTGGATAAACTACAAATGTAAAAAAAAAGTGAAGATCAATTGCTTTTGTCTGTTTAATGTCTCCGTAAGAATGTTTGACTTTTGGTCTATTTGAAGGCATCAACCTGTGCTGTGGAAACTTGTGATCAAAGGGATCAGAAACTTCTCTTGACATCTGTCGACGATAAAAAATCATTATTCGGTGCAGCTCAGCATTAAAAGGAATTTAAAACTGATGGTTTTACCTCCACGAGATCAACAAAAAATGAAGATAATACAGAATTATCGACAAAATAATCACCAATAACACATGTCAAGTAGTGGGAGAAAAGAAAGCTGCTGTGAATTCGACCCTTCCCCGGAGCAGACAGAGGCCCTCGATGCATCTGGGTCCAATGTGGTTCTGGAAAACAGAAAAGCTTGTGTATCTTTTTCCCTCCTTGCCTAATTTTAGCACGCATCATGAGGTTTCCCTGCAGTTGGCAGAGGCTTTTATACGATTTGGGCTAATATGCGTGGCAGATCACCACTGAAAACAGCCTCAATCAGTGTCAGATCCGAGCGTTCGTCCTCATGTCCCGCTGATCTGGAGACAGTGACGCCAGCAGATACAGTGAAGACACTGGAGAAACAGCCAGAGACATGATCCAACATGCATATTCAGTCCAGAGGCACATGTGAGTGAGATCCGGACGATTATTCATTAACTGAAACAAACAGAGAGATTGATGGACCCACACACATGCACAGCACAACACACTAACTCACCCACCCACCAGTAAAGACACCCAGATGAAAGCATGTGTTTACAGTAGGCCGACCCCAGAACACCCCAGCTTTTATTTTTGGTGGAAGTTGAGACGGAAGTGGCTGAATTTCTCAAATCAAATGAGCCGAGCTGGAACCAACAGCAGAATCACTGCCCGGGACGGAGACAGTGAACAATTAGAGTATTACGAAACTCGGATCATCACGGGTAATGATGGTTAATGGAGCATAATTGGCAAGGTATCATATACACAGTGGAATCAGCACTGGAGCGCAACAGTCCAATCCCTGATCTGGACCCCGGCTCCTGAGGGGAATATTTATAGACTGATTTGTTGACAGTGGACTATTTAGACTCAATGTGTTGTTGTGGATGAGTGCGTTTCACAGACTGAACCTTGCTATGGCTGATATCTAGAAAGAGCTCTGTCAAAGTAGGAGGCTACAAAACGTCCATAAGGTTTTCTAACACAAAGATAACATGAGAAAAATGATGCGTGGGACAAACTGTTATGTAAGTTCTTTGCACAAGTTCATCATGCACATGTGCCAGCCACACGCTGTAGGCAGCAGCAGTGAACTACGTTGATTTGTGGTCATGGAGAGCTCAATAAAAAGGAAGGGAGGACATAAATAAAAAAGATACTGGTCAAAGGTGGGAGGAAAAAAAAGAAAAACCTCAGAACCAGCTGAGTTACACAGAAGTGCACGTTTACATTGTTTGCAGAAATATATGTATGTTGTGTGCTGTCTTTACAACAAGTGTGTAGTGTCAAAATCCTCACTGATATTTTGTGTGTAAAAAAATAAACACAAACACACATTTCTAATCTTGATCTTATTTTAGTCAGAAAAGCACAAATGTTCCCCGGCACATGTGAGAGTCATCTGGTGTGGGAAACCTTACACAACCGCTGATTAGTCATGTTTCTGCTCCCACTCACCGAGACTCATTGGTTTTATCTGAGCAGAAGCTACTTTAAACATTTACATGATGGACTGTAATGGTCCACTCACAATAGGTCGATGAATCAATGAGTCCAGGGAGAGATAATCAATCTGCAGGTATTTCAATTTTAAAATAATCTTTAAGGTATAACTTCAACAGATCACTATTATTAAGGGTTTTGGCAGCTAGCTAAGTTTCTTAGTGAAGATTAAAATGAATCATTGAGGGTTAAACCAGTAGCCTTCTGGTTTGATTACAAAGAGTCATTGAGGGTTAAACCAGTAGCCTTCTGGTTTTATTATAAAGAGTCATTGAGGGTTAAACCAGTAGCCTATTGGTTACAGAATAGTTTCATTATCTGATTGATGAATAATTGAAGAAACACCATAGCATTTTACCATATGTTTTTTTATTGCCATGGTTTACTTTGCTGAAATAAATAAGGCAATTTCTTCTTGCAGAACAGAAGTGGTGTAAATAAATATTTAAATACAACTCAATACACCTTACCTCAGAGGAAAACGAGCCATCAAACTCAGCATATTGTAATCAATAAAACATCTTCAATAATTGAATGTGCTGCTGTTAAATTCCTGTCACTGTACCACCAAATAAAAAGCACCCCAGGGGGCATTTGTTTGTCAGCCTGCAGAAACACGTCTACTCGGAGCAGATCGGTTTACCATGTCACACCTTGGTCTCTGGAGACGGTCCCACTGCCTGTCATGATGAGCTGAGCTGTGAATGAACATCTGCTGTCTGCGTTCACACTGTATATCTGTGGACCACCTGGAAGTCTGCTCCATATGTGGGCTAGTTCCATAACAACATGTCATCACAGACCTTTAGATAATGTATGAACAATAAACCAATGATGAAATTAAATTATTTATTCTAGTCGACCTGCATGTTCTCGGCTGATGCATTCATCATGTGTGTGACCAGATTTCCACAATATAGAATTATATAACTCGTTCTTTACTTTCAAAATGTAGCTTCTTTTGTTAAGTTCTCCAGAAACACTTACTGCACAGAAACTAGTGCAGACCCGGCTAGTTGTGTATACTGAAAATGTAAAAAATAGCAATTTCGCAATGTTTAAAAATCAATAAAAAGGAAGTCCTGGATCTGCTTTGTTTAGATCCAGGCTGAAAATAATTTCATGGTTCTTTCTTTGCTTGTGTCCTCAATAGTTTTTGCACGATCCTGCAAACAAACAAACAAACAAACCAACAAAAACAGAGCCGAATGCAAAGGGGCGAAAAACCTAACCTCCACCAAAAACAGGTATACTCTTCTAACTGGCCATCCACTTATTACACCACGTCTTTCCATACTTACAGTAAATTGGCAGGAAAGCTATGATTCTTTTTATTTGCAGTGAACAGACAGTGACCCCCCCCCCCCCTTAATCAAAGCCAAAGAACCACATGAGGCCTGGCAGTCTTGAAGATGAAAGCTGCTTTTAAGTTGTGTCCTCTCTAGACATGCAGAGAGTTCATGGCCGAACACTGAGTGCACTGCTGTTAAATATCTCAACTTGTACCATCCTTGATCTGTTCTTGAGAAAATGATACTGACGCACTCCTCACATTTAGCTTTTATAATCCAGTTTAAATCAGACCCCTTCTTCTTATCGAGCCCTGCAGACAAACATGGCTTCAAGCAAAACAGCCCCGTCACCTGCTCACGGTTAGAAGGCAATGTGCACACCATGCACACAGAGACTATCAGGTTCAGCTAAATACTCTGTGAAAGTAATTGTAAAAGACAAGTGAGAAACTTGGGAGAGCTCGCAGTTTTCCCAGACTTGGCTCAGCTCGTGCCTCTCGCGTTAGCAGGGCAACAAGTCGAGGGCTTCTCAGGAGAGAACCGAGCCACGTGGGACATTGATATTGACTCACAAGTCAAATCACAAGCTTCCTCATGGATTAGCTGTTACTCGAGAGTCTGACGGAAAAAGGACAAGCTACTGCTGATTTCTCCCGTGACACACGTCAGTTCAAGTATGTTGGGAATCGCCTTTTAAAAGGGTCTTTACAAAAGCTGCATTCTTACCCTTTGCATCATTAGTCAAGCTTTAAATACACAGTGTCAGTGGACAGCATCAAAGCATCAGTGGTGTCTGGGGCTGATGGACAATGGCCTCCTCCCTTCTCAAAATACACCGTCTGTAAGCGTGTCTCCATCGCCCACAGTGAAGTGAAGCACCAGGAGGTTTCACTCTGTTGGTTTTTGCAGGAACACTCAGTTCACTTGTGGTTGTACAGTGGCATCGCAGCGTGGTGGTTCTTCTCTCACAAACTCTCTCTGACAAGATGATGGCGCCCAGCGAGCACGCAAACTGACAACAGTCGACTTTCATTTAGGGCTGCCTTCAAGTTAATTGGTTACAGCTGATGCACACGAACCACCAACCGGCGACAGAGAGTCAGGAACCAGCTGAAGACGAGGAGCAGTAGCTAAATGTTTGATCTCCACTGATGATCAATAACAGGCAGAAGACCTGCAGCTCCTCATCGTCTCCAGTTCAGAAGACATCACTTTACCCTAAGGAAGTCAACTAGGAACCATGAGTCAATTGTTTTCTGATTCTGTAGTTTGGAGATCTGTGTCAGGAGCAGGTCGGCAAACAACGTCAGCACTTGACTTTCAAAAGACTTTTCATTTATAACATTTAAAGATCCAATAAACTTGAAAAGGGGAAGTTTTGCTCCAGTTAAACGCAGCTGTTTTTATGATGGGTATAAACGTAAATGCTTGGTTGACTTAATTAGTTTTTCTTTTTATTAACTGGCACTTTTATTAACCTGCTTTTTAAACTTCTACATGTTGTCAGATACTCTTAACCTTCATCTCTCCCACGATAAACTTCCACTTTTCTGGGAGGTCGATCAACAGCTTTGACTATTCTCTAGTACGTGTGTTCATGGTCAAACACAGCAAGGCTCCTGATTGGAAAATGCAATTCCCTGAGATTTGCAAACTGTAAAATTGGAAAATGTTGCTCCCACTGTTATACGACAGGATGCTAATTCTTCTTTGCTATCACCTTGTCGCCTTAATTTTACTCAGTGAGGCAAAAACTGCTAAACAAACGTGGCACATACTCCCACTTTGCAGCCAATGACATGCCCGACCGGGACATTTCTTCTCAGGCTTGCCCGGGCCAATTATATATTTAGCTTTGAATATAAACAGGGAGCCGGTGGAGCAGAGAGTTTTCAAATCTGATTAAGTTCAGTAGTTTCTGACTTCACTGACAAACACCACCATGAGATGCCCACGTCATATAAAGTGGTCTTTACATTCAAACCATACACATGGCTTCCAGACAGAGACCACTTTCTTGTAGACTTGTTTTCCTAAGAGCTTAAACTGTCTGAATTCCATCCCCTGGTTCCGTATGCCTCCCTCGACTCTTGATAGGTCCCTCTGATTAAACAAGCTAAGTTTCCTGCGACTGAAATGGCCTGGTCCTGAGCTAAATGTTAGTATTCCAGCCAGTCCGTCCCATTTCCCCCCTGATTAGATGAACAATGTTTGGGTTGTGGATTAACCCCACTCCTGGCCCCCACTGGTGCTGCTCACTTCCATCCCCATTCCCTCCTAGCTCTCCCTGAACCCTCTTCCAAGCTTCAGGAGGCTTTGGCCCACGTAGCAGGAGAAAGAAGAAGAATTTGAATCAGGATGAGTTTGAGATTGATGTGAATAAAGAGGAGAGGAGGCAAACTGTGCTCAGAAGGACGAATGAAACCTTAACTCGAGTCACAGTGAACTAGGGTGAGAGGCGGGTTGATTACATTATCCTGTTTTAGCTGCAAGCCGAAGCCGAGGCTGTGACTTGCATAATAAGGCATCTCAAAAACCTGCATGTGAAGTAGGAACATCTAAAAATCTGTCATATTCATATATTCATAAGCAAATCAGAAAAATAGATCCAAAGATTTTTGTGCGTGGGCATGACTTTTACAGTTTAGTTTTTAAAGATGAAAACCAAACCCGACTCGCATTTTTCACTTATGAACAATGAATGATTCAGCAGCAGCTCCCTTTCTTTGAGAGCAAACATATTTTAAGACAAAGAACAATGCTACATTATAAATATTGCACATGGCTGATCAAGAGGCAGTCTTTACTTTGCCAATGCAAAATCCATATTTTCAACTATGTTACTCATAATGCTGAAACTTCAGAAAAGAGCAAGAGCCTAGAACTATGGATTAAAACGTTGCTCAATTGCCTTTGCTTAAATGCACAATTTTTTCGAGATAAGACAATATACACATTCTATTATATCATTTCTTACATTATACTGAGGGACCTTCGATTTCTGCAACTATAACGTTTAGTTTAATATCTTTAGCTTTCATGTGTTTTGAAAATTCAACGTAGTTTACTGTTGTGCTAAAACCATAGAGCAGGACATCCACTATTGAGAAGGTTGTTGGTTCAATCCCTTGCTATTGAAGTCCTTGAGACAAAATGCAATAGGGCAAGATACTGAACCTTACATGTCTTTATATTTATCACTGTACATCTGAATTTACGGCTTGGGCCTTTAATGTTGTGATAACCCTATGCTCTCTCTGCAGTGCAAACTTACCACAAAAGCTACAGGGAAAGCAGTGGTGTGAAAGGGAAACAGCCTGATCGCACCAACAATGTCCCTTTAGAGGACTAGAGGACTAGGGTGACCACTGGGAAGGGGCAGGGGGAAACAGGACTTCATTGTGTCACCCCCCCCCCACAAACACACACACACACACTGGCTTTAAGATTTGCGTACAAGAGGGAATGAACCTTCAATCCTCTCTGTTCAGTTCACACTCCAGGGTTCTCTAGATTCCCCTCCATGGTACAAACGACACTTCTTTAATTTAGTAATTACCCTGGGTGTGCTGTCACAAATCCCCATTCTACTAACCCAGCCTACTTTACATCGTCTCTGTGAAACCAGACACAGGAAGCGGATTTGTGAATAAGAGCGAAAAAGAAGGAAGTTAAAAAAAGAAATAGAAGAAACGTAATTTTCTATTCACTAAAATCAGGTGCATTCAGAGTAAAGCACTTGACTGTTAGATTCCTTTGTTTTGTGTTTTGCTGGATTATCCACTTCACCGTTAGACTTTCATCACATCCATTAAGACAACAGAGTTTTGCTGTTTTTACTTTATCCGTTGTTAAATGAAGATCAATGTTTATCTTGGTTAAGTTCAACCCACCCTTACTACTATAGGACGTTCTAATAGCTAAGACCCTTTGTCTTAAGCTCAACAATATCCTAACTGGTGTTTTCAGATTCATAAACCAACCCATGCAGATACCTTACCATACCTTACATCCCATATCTACCAGGATTTTAGTGATAACCCCCCACAGCTTTGCAAGATCAGTAACAAAGACGTCTGTGTCAACACCGGCCCTCTTATTTAAGCTTCCTAAGCAGCAGGACTTTTCCAGGGGCCTTCACTAGTCTCCAATATCCTGCTTGCCACAGTTTCCATGAGGCCGGGGGCAACAACCAGCCACTGGCCACACTGGGAGCCACAGTCAGAAAGTCTGTCAGACAGACAGATAGACGCCCTGGTCTTTACTTATTGAGATGGACATCTTGAGGCCAGAGTCAGTGAGGTTCTCAAACTTGCTTTTATAGAACAAAGGGGCCAATAAACAAGTCTTAAATATCGTCTGAAACACACTAGAAAGAAGTCATGAGTCCTGCCTCCATTTAAGTAGAGAAATAATACACATCATTCATTTTAAAGGCAACTAGAAACATTTCTCAGCTGCCTTGATGCTTCATTTCAGACGACAGAGGTTAAACCAAGGTCCACTGGTCTTATTGGGAGTGTGATTTAGACTTATATCATGAGACAGAAATCAGAGCTAACTAGTGCAATTATACAGAATCACTGGATGTACCAGCTAATATTAATCCCAAGGAAATATGTATATATAGATTTGTTTCTCAAAGTGAGGGCCACACCAGCCGCACGTCTGCTCAGGCATGATGCTCAGTACAGCGTCTAGAATAATCACAAAAACAACAACACAAAAGATGATTGGCAGATTCATCTGATGTTGTCATTTTAAGAAAGGGAGGCTTGTGTAGACAAAACAAACAAAAACCAATTCAGACTTTCAACGTGATAAGATTCTGTCCTGTGTACATGTTTAGACATGCCCCCCCCCTCCCATCAAGAAGGTTAGTCCTCCATAAGGCTGAACTAATCAGCAGCTTCACTGACGTACTGTGTCAACACTGCAGCACAATGAGACTTAATCAGTGCGTTTACAATGACCTCTGCCATCAAGTGTGTGAGGATTGAGATGCTCTGTGGCTCCTGCTGTAACCGTGATGAAACACCCGCTTGAAAAGACACTCAACACACTGATTGCATTACAATTAGCTTTCACGTAACGCTAACAACACAACTTGAAAGTGTGTGACAGATAGCGGGTGTGAAACCAAACAATAATCTCTAAAAACCTCTATCCCACATTCAGAACTCAAAGTCTGTATCAGCTCTTGGAAGGCGATGGAATCCGTCTTCCCCGACAGTTTCCCCCAGGCTGAGCCCCTCCGTCACCCCTGGGAACATGGGCGTCTGTCAGTCCACGTTAGCACTGAGCTCCCATTAGGAAGAGGAAGCACTGGAGCCAGGCTTTCCTCACCCAAGAAGCACAGGAATCCTGCCATTGTGCTTCTCCCCAGGGGGTTCAGGGCTTTTGAAGAAAGAATCCTGGGACCGACACAGTATCGCCAACAGGGAACAGAAAAACAGAAGGTGCAGAGGGAGATAGATCGTGCAGAATAGGTGCAATGGCCCAGAAATGAACTGAGAAACACCTAAAAAGATTTAACACAAAAAAACTGAACCCCTCGAAATATCTCTTTAGAACATCACAGTCCCTCCATAGATGCTGAGCATCTCCACTTAACATGATTCAATTACCAAAGGTATTGATGAGATAATACTTCATCATTCAGACGTTTTCCCTTTCTCCATCACTGATTCACCGCCCATGTGAAGATGCTATTACATAAATATGATATCAGCCTCAAAGCCCTGCACAATAGAGTCCACAGTACCGTGCAGAGGTAAAAACTTATATCCTGTAATAATCCATGTGACGACAAGCAGGAATTAACCACCGCAGAACACCAAGCTGTGTGCTTGTGTGAGCAAAACCTCAAAAATGTTCACGTGCTAAAATGAAATACTTCCTTAAGCAGATTCTAAGAGGAATTTATTAATAAGATAAAGGTTTCGTGTCAGTTGTCGGATCTTGAAAACCAACAGAGTACACTTAATTACACAGTAGCACTAAGGCACACCTGCCAGTGTGTAGGTGTGTGTGTGTGTGTTTACTGTAAACCATCCAGGGCTGACGACTGATCACTTTGGGCAGCCGGATCAACATTAGTGTTGGAATTAAGCTTTGAAAAAAGACATTCTTTGAGTTGCTTTGCAAAGTCTGAATAGTTTCCCAACAGCTATTATGCCTAGAAATGTAGGGGGGGTGGGGGGGGGGGCAGTGACTGAAGCTTAAGCTTTGCTCACATTGCATAAGTTGCTTAGTAGCTGTTTGAATAACTGATTATATCACTGAGAACATTAACAGTCCACATTCTGAGTGAGTGCACAACGGGAACATGACTATGTGATTCAGTGTCCCTGAACGCGTCCGTCTGCAAACTGGGTAAAATAATGTAGAAAGACACAATCTGTTCATTGTGTTCTGTGACATCTACTGTTTTCTATGAGTTATGTTTGTGATTCCACCAAAACCATTAGTGACTTCCAGGAAAAGCCATTCAACAACCCCCAAGCAAGGGTCAGGAACCTCTTCCTTCCAGCTGTGGGCTAAATGTGAAGATGGGGAAAGAGATAACACCACTGTAAGAGAAGCCAGACCATTTCCAGTTAATGAAATAAAAATGTCTGTTGCATTGTTCAAACATAAAGGACCCAGACAGGTGACGTCAAACACATCACCACTTACTACTTTTTAAGTAAAGGTCAGGAGTCAAAAGGTCAAAGTCACAGTGCCAAGGAGATACATGCAGATGACCTTCCTGTCAACCCTTAATGACAGGGTCGGAGTTTGCCCCAGGGGAGCTGCCATGATCGCTCACCCCCTGAAAAGAGGGAGGTGCAGCTGGCCGGATTAGTCAGGATTAAGATTTATCCCCTGCTACCAACAAGCTGATGGGGATAACCGCACTCAAGAGTCCAGTACCGTACACTTAGCCATTCCATTGTAGGTATTTAGTTGACACTCTTAAAAAGGAGCAATGTGTAACAATTGGCCAACTGTCAAACAATTACAACCAAACACCGAGTGGGAAGGTGGAAAAGTTGGAGACGTCCATTCCTAAAGTAGGAAATGAGGAATATCAGGACAAAAACTCCTTATCGCTAATGTAAAACGCATTATTGCAGTGTTTGTGTATTAGTAGTAGTACTTAAATCAGAAATGGTAAATGCAATCACACTTTAATTGTGACAAGAGTTTACACATAGTGTCCTCAAATTGCAGGGTTGGCTGTGGTCCAGGGCCTGAGGGAGCCTGAAGAGCCGTCTGCCTGCTGCTGTCAGAGAGAACAGGACTCCCACTGTACCAGTCAAACATTTAGAAGATGCTTTTATCCCCTTCACCAGAGTGAGTGCTTGTGTTCTCCGCATGGTTGAGCCCAGTGGAAATCTGAACTTCCACCCTGCAGGTGGCAGGCTGAACGCGGAGCTCCAAAAGAAACCCCCAAAATAACTATTTGTTTAGGACTGACTGCCAGACATCTAACCAGCCAGCAGATACTGTTATAAGTAGGTTTAAATATAAATGATTGATATAATGAATAAGGACAAATCTGAGGTTTCTGGCTGTAAGCTGTTTGCATGTCTTACTACAGACAATAGCTTAGCAGGTAACAGCTTGACTGTCTCTAACTGCTCACTTCTAATTAAGCAATAAGGACAAATGCCCTCTCATTTGCTAAGAGGTATACAGGTTTAGAGGTATATATATATATATATATATATATATATATATATACAACAATTGAGGTATACGTGTCTGGACAGCAGGTGGAGCTATTTATGGATTCAGACATGGGGGTTTGTTCATATGTTGATTGCACAATTCTTCTTCAGTTCTGCTCACTTGCTATTTCCTCCTGTAGTCTCATAAATCATGAAGCGTCTCCTTTTGCCTGAACTCCACATGACTGACTCACCTCACACCAGTTATGAAGAACAACAAATCAGGCTGATGTTGACGTTTTCATGGGGATAACTTGGATCACAGCTGTGTTGTGTCGGCCAAATTTCTATAACATTGTTAAAATGCATCAGATAATTACGGACATGGATCAAATCCTATTTTCCATTCAGTTCGTGCTTGTTCATGTCGTGAATGTAGGTGCAACAAACACAGAATAATTCAACAGCAGGTTTTCCACTTCATGTAATAACTGACGCCAAATGTATAGGGGTGTGGTTCCAAGCCTTCCAATTGAACTCTATTCTCAGTGGTGACATTTCTGACAATACCTAATGGATGACGGGGAACCTTTAGAACACAGAGCTTGTATCTACATCTTAAGTTTAACTCCATTACAAAACCCCCCACAAATACTGAGGATGAGTACCAGGGCCACAAGTCCCTCTGACTCAGGAGCAAGTATGGTTTTCATTCTAATGCTGTGCAGAGATTATAAAAAGAAGAGCAAGCATTAAGCGTGAGAAGAGGAAAGGAGCCAGACTTTGATTCTGATGCAAATAGAGGCTAATGGTTTTCTCAGAATAACAATAAGATTCAGCGACAGGAGCACAGAGGGCCGGACCTTGTTTGTCATCTATCTTCCAAGAAGCAGTCATTGTATTTAAATGTCCTTCTCATATTAACGTCTAGAATGATCACAAAGAAAACTAATTCATGCAACTAGACTGCACACAAAAATAAACACTTCAGTATCTATGTTAACAAAAATGCCTGTGTGCACCTTTTAAAATACAAACCAGTAGGCATTGAGTAGAAAAGTAACGTAAAATGTTGAATTCTTCCACTAAAAATGGACTGCATGAGCCTACAACATCACAAACATACATATTAAAACAATAAGCGGAGGCATTTTTGTTGTCAAAAACTTTAGACTGTGTCTCCAAAGCAAAGCTGAACCAACTGAACATGCATTCACCTGTGAAATGCCAGAAATGCGCTACAGACAGCAATGCTGCATCATGCAGACCAGGGCAGACAAACGCCAGTCAGCTGAGCGATGATTGTGTCACTTTCCAGAGTGTGATGACAGCACGCATTGTGACAGGGGGCGACCAGCTGGGGAGGGCTGTGTGTGTGTGTGAGTGTGTGTGTGTCAGTCTGAATGGGATGGGGACCGAGGGGCTCAGGAATGTTGGGGTGGATTGGCTGAGATTCATGTGCATGAGACTGTGTGTGAGACAATGAAAGCCACCTCACTCAGTTCTAAAAGCCTCCATTCATGGTGGACCTGAGTCATCTGGTTCTCTGCGGCACACAAATCTAACAATCTGATTTTCCAACTGAAGTAGCAGCTGAGATCTTATCTTGTCATGTTTTATAGACGCAGTACATTTTACGATGAAACGGGACGAGGCAGGTTCATCTGATTATTATCTGATTCTAGATACCGTGACTTTTTATTCTCAAATAAATAAACATAACTGTTGATCGCAGTCACTTTGACAGGGAATCCAAAGCTAAACTGAAAAAGAAAAGTTCACTGCAACAGACGGAGATCGGTCATTTATTTCAGGCAATGAGTCGGAAGCTATCTAATCCATTAGAAGGACAAAATGAAGCTAAATGCTAATGCTAGCATGGTAACAAGCTCTCAATGGCAATGCTGATGATATGTTTATCATCTTGGCTTAGCATGTTGCTGATTTAAAGTAAACAGACGAATAACTTGGGTTGTTTAATATAACGATGAATGAGCATTAGCCTAACTCCCAAATGTCCGGCTGTAAATTCTAGCAGTTCAGTTAAGTGTGTTGCTTGATTCTACATGAAAATAAATCGTGGAACATCATATTGAAAAGACAAATCTGATTAGACTGACAAAATTTGTAGCCAGTGAGACCACTTAAGTATTGTATTAGAAAATTGGACAATTGAATCATTTGAAATTGAGCCAGTACAGCCAAAAGTTATTAATATTTCAATCTAGAACAGAGTTGTGTACTGAGCAGTTTTCCAACAGACAGACGCCGAAGACAGACGCCAAAAATAAATTCAAGCTTAGAGCCAGCAATAAAAACTGAACAGGGACTTAATTCACAAGCCAATCAGACACTGTTGCTACACAACTGTCAGTCTTCCAAGCTCCAACCATCCGGGTTGCATTGCTCCCTCGATAGTCAGAAAGAGTCCAGCTCCCCGGTGCCCCAGCTCAGAAAAAAACAGGGAACCAGCTCAGCCCACACAACCTAATTAGAAACATCCCCTGGACAGTGGAGGAGCATCAGTCTCTGTCACATCCAATCCTCTGTCCCGTAGGCCTGTTCAGACCGGCCCCAGACATTGAGAGTAACACCTCATTTAACGTACTTTTAATAGTGCTCATATTATCTTTCCACAGAGTCCCTTTTTCACGCCAATCTACGATTTTTGCAGGAGGGGTTTGGAGAAAAACAAAAGTTTCCCCTGTTGGTCTAAGAACTTATCTGCGCCCTTATGGTCAAAAGCTCACGAAACAATCAATAGATCTGAATTGAATGGGAGGCGTGCGGGGTGACCCACATTGTCTGTGAAAAGGGCAGATCAATAGCCCCGATGGGAGATTACATGACAGCGGAGGAATGCCCTGTAATTACGGGGGAGAGATCAGAGAACAGGCCTGTGATTGAAAGGCTCGAGTCTCTAAATGGGTCGAGAAAATCTGTTTGGAGGAAGTGGAGTTTTTCTGATCTTTTGATTCTTGAGTGTTTGATCTTTGACAGCACAGGTTCGGGTGC